>NC_091935.1:36350392-36650392 GCF_041260155.1 Ptychodera flava
TTTATGAGTACGTTCTCGAATTGAAGAATAAATAAATTATGGATATTCTGGCTGCAATAACAGAATTGAAATGTGCACAGTTGCCCACCGACAACCTGTGTTGAGTTTTCAGGGCAAGTTTATCATATAAGATATCCATCCATTACCTCAGTGTGTGTAAAAGGTATAAAACGTGTCAAAAAAGTTACAGTAATTGTATATGTCATATTTCTGTTGCAGTCATGTGAAAAACACAAGACCCTTTAACACATACACCTATGTAGACCGCGCAGTATACAGCAATGTCATCACAGCCCTGAGTTAGCTTGATTTGTTTGACCAATGTGCCATATTTGCTGACATATATGTGGGAGACCTAGTACAGATATGAATTGTAATCTGTGTTAGCTGGGTATTTAGTTTTAGCTATGGAATATTATGGTACCTACTGTATGAATTAATAAACAAATAGTCATAAATATTGACAAAGTAAAACATTGCCCTGCAATAGCTATAAAGGTTGAATCACACAGGTTATAAAATTCATAAAACCGGAATTTAAGGTTGGAGATTTGTTTCAATAAAGAAATGATAATAAATTGACAATAAACCAAGACAACTTCACAAAAGGACTGTAGGTGTGTACCCAAAATTAAGCATGCTTTGGTCAAAAATGAAACTGTTCTATCTTGTCATATAATTGTGGTATGCTTTTGTGTACATGATAAAGACTAAATTATAAAATAAATATTGGCATCCACAAATCAGGAAATTGATGAAGAAATGCATTTACCTGTATGTATGTACAGTTACAACAAACATTTCGGGATCCAAATTACATAGTACCAAGCATGGCGTTTAAAGCAATCTCACCCAGTCCAAAGGTCAAAGGTGAGAGCCTATCATTTGTACCACACTAAAGTATTTGGTAATGTTAATTGAGTATTTAATTTTCAGTCTGTAAAAGTTTTGCACTTTTTCTATCACAGTCTGTTTTCAGGATGGGAAGTATGCATTACTACAAGTGACAAGAAAACTGTACATAGTATGGAGGAGCAATCCATGAACAACATACTGTGAGTGTTTCATACTGTATTTAATATCATAGAAATATGTTCGCTTTCTGATGTTTATTGTACAGTATTTTATAATTTTTCACAAGGAATTTATTTTCACATGTATTTGCTGACTACATGCAAAATAACGGAAATTAAATTTTTCACTTTAGCTTCATTGGACTGGAGGGACTGTTATGTTCTTGTGTAAGAGGGCATTATGTATATTTTCTAATAGCATGACCTTATGTTACACCAGAGAACACCACATTAACCTGTCAAGCCATTTAGCAAAATGCCTAGTGAGACAGGGAGTCATTTGGCCAGATAACAAATAAATTGGCGATCAACTTCACTGGTTGGGTACAGCAATTGCAAACACTAAAATCAGCGGGTAATCTCAATCGGTGTCAATTGTGAATTATTCTTCATTCAATTCAGTTTATTTTCTAAGATACACCATGAGAGAAATGGAAATGGTTGTACCACTGTGCGATGTTTACGCAGCCTGTAGTATCAGTATCAATTTTATGGCCAGAGTTGGGCTTCCTGCTGACTTTGTATTACAATCGCTGTACCAGACCACTGAAGGCCAATTTACTTGTTATCTGGCCAAATGACTCTCTGTTTTACAAGGCATTTTGCTAAATGGCTTGACGGGTTAATGTGGCGTTTTCATCCAAAAAACACTGAGAATAGATTGTGAAGTTCAAATGTTGAAAAACTCATAAGTTGTGCCATGGCCATTCAAATGCCTCTGAAATGGCTGGTCCAATAATCGCAATCATACCAATCCATAATCCAATGACACTAGGTCTGAATTCGTAAGACAATAGTTGTAAACGTTGACACAAAACAGCACAGAACAGACAGTAAATAGACGGTACACAAACGAAGTCATAAATGGATAAACACGGGCACAAAAAGTTATGAATGGATGCTCAGAATTGCTTCTGAAACGTTTCAAATGTGAGACAGTTCAGCCGGCCAGACCTGAGCCTGTGTAGGTATTAACTCTATCTGCAACTCATTGTGTGGACGGACTGACCCGCTTCAGAGCCGTTTTAAACACCCATACGCAACAGCTAAATGTAACGTATAACAAACAACAACCAACATTCAATTTCTTTCGTCACGGCTGCCGAACAGAGCACTACATTCCATGGCAATAATTGGTTTGACGATCAGTTTGCTTATCTCAGTCTGGGCAGATGACAGTATACAGAGAATGCTGGGTGGAACCTGTAGAGACAGCCTTGTTTACAAAAAAATTTGCTGAAAGGGCTGTACAAAAAGATATAAACAGGATAGCTGATCAGTTCCAGAGCAAGATAAAATCACTGAAAGTGAATTACAAAGAAAGTTGTTGACAGCAACAGGCAGTATGAAAGTACGACAGCACTCACGTTAGCCATCTTGTTACAATGCTGTATGCTTGGCCATATACACCTTTTGAACTCGAGAGAGCGCGTTAAGGTTCCAAGACAAGAAATTGACCTCGTTAATCTAACAATTCTCTGATAGTTAATAAGCTCAGAACCCCCGTAAATTATACATTTTCTGAAGGCCAAGATATAGGGTAAGATTTTGGTAACCACAGTGTCACCATTGTTTACATAACTATCACATGGCAGGTAATTTGCATAACCTTTCAAAAATCGGTTTTACCCATGTTTTGTCTCAATACTTAAAAATATCTGACTCAAACTTGCTGGAATGCAAGCTGTCACAACGCTACTCCAAATTGTGTCTCAGATTTTTTATATCTTACTTAGTTTTTAGTTGAGCACAATTTAAAGATATCAACCAGGGTTAAATTTACCGCTCTGTAAGTTTTCCTGGCGTAAAAATTGTTTAAAAGGTTTAAAAAATTTTCTGTCATCTCAGGATGGTGAAAACGCAAATGTTTAATCTTTGTGACAATGTTGCATATTTAGATATAGTAAAAGGCGACTGCGATTTTGCTTTCTTGAAAAGTGAATAATTACACTGACTCAGATCAGGGAATAGAACTTAAGTCACATACAATATCAACTGAAGATTGTGGCTCATTCTATGCAGTACATGTCACAAGTTGTAAACAGTCACTTACAACCACTGGTTAATGACAATGAACTCATTGTTAATGTATCTGAGTAAAGTAAGAGTGAATGCTGAGTAGCATCACACAAATATGCTCTGGCAGGCAAGAATGTGTTAATTCAGAGTTAAGCAAAGGCGAAACAAATGTGTACCCTAGTAACATGACCAACACAAGAAAGAGCTGCAGTCCCTGAATATTTTTCTCACATTTCGAAACAGGTTGTGTGTGGTTTCTCATGCATCTTGAACTGTGGTTTTACAACTTATCCGGACACCAAACTTGCTAATTACCCAGCAACTTCGCTGATGATATTGAAACTTGGGTGTCCGGATAAGTCATAAAACCATGTAAAAATGTGTGGCTTAGATGTAATGATTGATTGATATTTTTCACCAATCCTCAAACGAACACATTAATGATACATCCTGTAAATTTTCTGATTTTTTACAGATTGTTCCACAGTACATGACGGAAATCCTATATAAAGAAGCCGTTACATTTCTTGTATCAAAAATAAAAGAATCTCATTGAAAGATGCAGACATGCTCTGCCGACAGACAGAACAATTAAGTGCCTTAAAATAAATAACAAAGTATGGTTTCTCTGTCAGGAGTCTGGTGATGCAGATTAAGAACATTACTACTATCCTCATGGTATGCTTTATGGGGTCACTTGTCAGTTTTGGTCAAGAAAACGTGTTCTCAAAATTACTTGTCTGATAGCTTTGTTATTTTTTACAAAAGTCTGATGCAAAAGCTCCCAAACTGCTGACCTATCTCTGGCCTGATATTTTGTATGAAAGCAGTCAATGTCATGAGCGTCAGTCACATGACCCACATTGGGAGTTCTTCAACTCTTAAAAGTCAGAGCTATCTCTGTCACTACCCATAGGCAGTAGAAATCTTAACTTTGAAAATGTGAACAATACCATTGTTAAGTTATCAAGTGCGTTCCTATTCTACTGCATATAGCATGTTGAACATTCCAGTATTAAGCTTGCAAACACAGCCTGTGAATGTGTATAGATTTGCATCATTTACAAATGACTTTCATTGTTGACTCCAGTTTAATTATCACCTATATTTTAAAATATACAGGCTTTGTTAACAAACTGATTGAATGTTGTGTGTTTGAACATGACAGCAAGAAACAGTATTTGATATATTGTATGCAAATATTTAAAAAATGTCATCAGTTGCAGCTTGGTGTCCTGTGACGAGGTCTACTTGTTGTTTTGCTTGTGAAAATTCAATGGCATCATGAGATTGGAGATTGTTTTAAATAAAAAGTCATGAAATGAGATGCAATGGTTTTATATTGTGCTTACTTTTTACTGACATTAGAATGGGAAGAGTATGTAAAAATGTTCTTATTTAATTACCTGCGTACCAAACTATACAAAAAGTATGTAAAAAAGTACTTTAAGTAGCCCCTCCCTTAGACTCAGAGTAAACCCTTCATGTCCCCATTCAAGCTCTTCTGAACTGAAATTTTCAGATTCCCCCTCCCCTGAATGCATGCCTCTAGCCTCGATCCCTGCAGTATTCATGAATATAACCAAAAGCATGTTGAAATGCATAGTATTTAGCTCACCAACAAAACATGTATATGTATAACATGCAATCTTATTTTATAAAATTTAAGTCTGAATAGTGGGTGTAAAGGTGGTAGACATAATACTATCTGAAACTCATTGGATACTCTGTAAGCAGTGACATGCATGAAAGTGGGAGTAAAATCAAGCAAACTGAAATCACATCTGGTTCAGTGTTTTTGAGATGGGGATACAAATTGAATGGTGTTTTCAGGTAATTGGCACTTATAACAAAATTGAAGGAAGTTGCATATTTTCATTGCAGCAGCTATACAACTATCAAGGCTATACTTCTCCCTGCCCTTTTTAAAGTAAATTAACAGTAAAAAATTTAGGTATAAATACTGAGTGATAGACCATGACATGCATTTTTCAATACGTTTAGTCGCAATGACTGACTAAATTAAGGTCATAGTCTTACTGATATGTTAAAGGGTTAATTTATGTTTAAGACTACTGGAAAACTTGTGCTATGTAGATAAAACTATAGGAAAGTATCATTATTGAAGTTGCTTTCTGTGGCACTCTTGATATATTCATGACAGTTTATTAACTATGAAAGTCTCTGACTGTTTTAATATTGCTTGACAAAACTAAAACAACATATAAAAGTTCCCATTTGCATTACTTTTGAAATCCCATCCTCCCTCACGAAACAAGAAATATTGTCCCAAAATTTATTTTATTACATCACAGGACAGAGGAAGGGTAGTCTGTAGAAAGAAATTTGAGTACGTGATGTGCGCTGCCCAAAAAAGCGAAATGTTTAAGCCCCCGCACCCCTTAAGTCGCCTCCTGTAGAAGAAGTATTCAACTGCAACTTTTACATCCCCTTTCATCTCATCACACGTACTCGGATAAATATTCACACACTCCCCGTTTTTACTCTCGCACCATCTTTGACCCACGATCACACAACTTTGACCCATATAATGTATACATGGTTAACGAGCGTAAATTCAAGTGTCATTTTCCCGATCTCAGAATCCTGCTGGTTTTCTAGTGGACACTAAAATTGAAAATATCTTACCTGACTGTATAGTAGGCGAAATTACTTTCGAATGGGTTCCGAAAAAGAACAATTGTAAATTGTTAAGTTTGTTCGCAAGTCACATTTATCTGTAAAATATCTCACTGAATCAAAGATTTGTTTTTATGCAGTGATCGTAAGCTATAAACCATGATCTCATTGCCGTGTTGTTGATATTATTGTAATTCATGACATTAGAATGGAGCAGAAAGTCTCGATGAATGAAATATGCTAAAATCGTCATCATTAAATACAATAAAACTCTCTCTCTCTCTCTCTCTCTCTCTCTCTCTCTCTCTCTCTCTCTCTCTCTCTGTATATATATATATATATATATATATATATATATATATATATATATATATATATATATATATATAATGAATAAAATTGCACACATCTACTGATCTGCTTGTATATTTTCTGTTTATTCTGTTGGTAATTTTGTTACAACGTTTCGTCCTAAAAGTAGGACTTTCATCAGGTTGAAGATGCAGATCAGTAGATGTGTGCAATTTTATTCATCCGCTATTACCAAACCACGCTACGAACAACACTGGGAGCTATCTGTACATCTCAAGTATACATGTATATATATATATATATATATATATATATATATATATATATATATATATATATATATATATATATATATATATATATATATATACTCTGAATTCAGTAAATATCTCGCTATGATTTATCCTCCAGAATTGGAGATTAAAGAAACTACAGAAACGGCCTCTTCTGCTTCATATCTGGACATTTTACTTGAATTTGACTCTAATGGTCACCTTTCTACTAGGCTATATGACAGAGAGATGATTTCAACTTTAGTATAATTAATTTTCCACACCTCATCAGTAATATTCCACTCTCACCTGCTTATGGGGTATACATTTCCCAGCTTATACGATATGCAAGAGCATGCAGTTCATATGGTGATTTTGTAGAGAGACATGGCCATCTCTCTTACAAACTGTTAAATCAAGGTTACACCAGAGCAAGACTTGTCTCTACATTCAAACGCTTTTTTGGCAGGTATCGCAAGCTGGTAGATAGATACAATATCTCTCTTCGACAAATGATCACTGATGGCATCGGTGACATTGGGCCTTAGTTAGTGACCACTACCTATCTGACTTACAGATTGATATATGGCGGGTGCCACATGTGGGGCAGGATGCGCTTACTATTTTTGAAACACCTGACATCACTTCTTGGTCTTTTGGCCAGAGGTCCATATATCTTTCTTTCATGAATTTGACTTTGTTTGTACCGTCTATTTACTGTCTGTTCTGTGCTGTTTTGTGTCTATGTTTACAACTATTGTCTTACAAATTTTGACCTAGTGTTATTGGATTATGGATTGGTATGATTGCGATTATATATATATATATATATATATATATAATATATATATATATATATATATATATTATATTATATATATTATATATATATATATATATATATATATATATATATGATGTATAGACATTAAATTTCAGAAGGTAAATAATTAATATAAGTATTATATAGAAATAATAATGCGAATAATAATAGGTTTAATTTCCATGAAAACTTCAGCATAGGGGTATTTTGGGTCGAAAAGACCAAATATGATATCGATTTCACTGCCCCATGTTTCCATGGTAACCATTTTAGGGGTTGAAAATTCCAGTTTTTCTAATATCCCATGAAAAGTTACTTTGATTGATATGAAAATTACCTAGTGGGGGAGTTCGGGTCAGAGAACATAAAACCCAGACTTATCTTAATGTTTCGAGTTGTCATGGTAACTATTTTGGGATTGAAAATGTTACTTTTTCCCTAATTCCTATTAAAGAACTATTGATTGATGTAAAAAAAAAATTGATAATAAGGGTTTTTAGTCCCCACGGACACCGTCCGGGGGGACTTATAGGTTTGGTCGTGTCCGTGCGTGTGTGCGTGCGTGCGTGCGTGCGTGCGTCCGTCCGTCCGTTCACGCAGATATCTCAGAGATGCCCGAAGCGATTTCATTCAAACTTGGTACAAGGATTACTTCATATGTCATACAGATGCATGTCGATTTGTTTTGTGATACGATCCAATATGGCTGCCAGGCGGCCATTTTATTACGATTTTTTCATGTACACAGCCATAATTCAGGCATGTTTCAACTGATTTTATTCAAAGTTGGTACAAGGACATTGACCAATGTCATAGATATGCACATCAATTCTTTTTGTGATACGATCCAATATGGCCGCTGTGCGGCCATTTTGTTACGATTTTTTCATGTACAGAGCCATAACTCAGGCATATCTCAACCGATTATATTCAAACTTGGTACAAGGACATTGACCTATCTCATACATATGCACATCAATTTGTTTTGTGATACGATCCAATATGGCCGCCAGGCGGCCATTTTATTACGATTTTTTCATGTACAGAGCCATAACTCAGGCATGTTTCTACAGATTTTATTCAAAGTTGGTACAAAGACATTGACTAATGTCATAGCTATGCACATTAATTTTTTTTGTGATACGATCCAATATGGCCGCCGTGCGGCCATTTTGTTACGATTTTTTCATGTACAGAGCCATAACTCAGGCATATCTCAACCAATTTTATTCAAAGTTGTACAAGGACATCAACCTATGTCATACAGCATGCACATTGACTTGTTTTGTGATACGATCCAATATGGCCGCCGTGTGGCCATTTTATTACGTTTTTCATGTCCAGAACCATAACTCAGACATGTATCAAGCAAATTTATTCAAAGTTGGTACAAGGAGATTGATCAATGTCATACATATGCATGTTAATTTGTTTTGTGATACGATCCAATATGGCTGCTGTGCGGCAATTTTGTTATGATTTTTTCATGTACAAAGCCATAACTCAGGCATATTTCAACCAATTTTAATCAAAGTTGGTACAAGGACATTGACCTACCGTATGTCATACATATGCACATTGATTTGTTTTGTGATTCGATCCATTATGGCCACCATGTGGCCATTTTATTACGATTTTTTCATGTCCTGAACTACAACTCAGACATGTATCAAGCGAATTTATTCAAAAGTATTTTTATCAAAGACCTAATGAAGAGGACTCTATCCTCTCTGAGGACCTGTAATCAAAGCACCCATTAACAAGTGGGGACTGTGTCATCAACGATGACTTGTTCTGGTTAGCACACCAAAAAAATCACACTCATTTTAACTCATTTTCCATGGCAACCATCAGGATTAAAAATTACTGGTGTTTTAAAGATTCCACCGAAAATCCAGTAATCAACGGAATGTGTTATATCAAAGGGATATTTTGGGTTAGAAAGACCAAATATCCAGTGTAAAAATCCATTAAATCAACAGAAATATTATACCAAAGGGTTATTTTAGGTTAGAAAGACAAAATATGATATCCATTTTTACCTCTCCTGTGTTTCCATAGTAACCTACTTGCGTTTTAACATTTCATTTTTTTTTTCAAAATTCCATTGAAAGTAATCCAAGTAACTATGCAAAGGCTCTCCTAAGTGTATTTATCATAGCATGAACTCAATGTTCATTTTTGTTTTATGTTGCCATGGTAACCTTTTGGGGAACCACAACTTTTTTTTATTTAAAACAATAGACCCTTGAGTGGGTCTATGTTAAAACATAATTCACTGTTTTTTATTTATTTTATGGATTTCTAAGTAACAACTTTTAACGTTTGTTCTATAATAATAATAGTAATTGTAATTTCTTTGCCTCATTCTAGGAAGAATATAAAGATAATGTACATTGAGGCTTGTCAAAATTGTTTTCCGTTTATTTTTTGTGTGTTTGAATTAATTTTATATAGTTCAGAAAAATTTTTCAAGCATTTTTAATTTTGTTTCATACAGTCATCCCAAATAAGTGTTATAGAGTATAGTACCAACTTATTATGCATTCATCGAATTAATTTTATGCCTTCAAATTAATTTTATGTGCTAAAATTAATTCTACTTGTATCTCAAATTAATTTTATGAACCCAATTCCCCTTATCACCCAATGTACCATTATTTATCAGAAGCAGTAACAGTTTTTTTTGTTTTATTTAAAACATAATTCACTGGTACTTATTTATTTTATGGATTTATAATTAACGACGTATAACAATGTTCATTTTATAATAATTTATTTGATTTCTTTGCCTCTTTCTAGGAAGACTAATGAAGACAAATTATTTCTGATTCTTTAACTAAAGTAAAATTATGGCCATGTAGTGGGCATTATTTTTTGTGTGACCTGGCGTGACCCCATAAACTCTATGATCTGATGATTAGCTAGATCTCCCCTTTCCATGGTAGCAATGGCTAAATTTGAACATGGTCCCTGTATACCTTTAAACATTTTTTTTTAAACCCAGCAGGAAATATTATAAGTTAAATGTTTCATGTTTAATATTGCCCAGGGCTCGAAATAAACTTTTTCCTGGTAGTCCACTTGGGCAATCATGTTCTGAATGTGGTAGGCCGGTGACACTGGCTGGTAGCCCATGCATATTTTAGATCAGGGGTATCTTTTTCGTTAACCAGACAAGAAAGGGCTATTTTACAAGGTTCTGCCCATGAAGTGAATTTTCTAGTCTTTTGATGTGTATACTTGCACACCTTTAATGCCCAAGGAAACAGGTGTAATGGACGACAGTGGGACTCAAAAGTTTTGTGACCTATAAACAACCCGTTTCACTCTCACAGTTGTATGCAAATTTTAAAAGTCGCCATGACAACATGACAACAATATGGCATTTTCAGCACTGAGATATACTGTAGCAGGGCTAAAAATAGACCTTGGCCCTTCTGTTGGGAGGAGGCATAATTTCCGTGTCATTGTGATTGATACATTATTATCAAAATGCAACGAGAATGCATTTTTATTGGCCATCGTTTCCTGTGCCTGTCATTCAAGTACGTCAGTTCAGATATGGAAACTTTGTTGCAAAGTTACACCGCACGGCCGGTCGTCTCTAGAACAAAGTCATACTATGCTATGGCAAATTTCTACGCCCAGCTGGGTTTGACTGCATTTATCTAGCTCGTCCCAAAGTGACGGACGCATCTTTCAACCTTTCAGCTTGGTGAAAAACGCATTTATTGATTCGCCTAAGGCCTGTGGACTCGCTTATTTTTTGCACAAGTGCTACATGGACATAGGAAAAAGTTGTTGAATACTCACTGTTTCAGTGAATCCGTCATGATCAGAGTTCTCAAATCAAAAAATGTTGCCGAGCTCGAATACAAAGGTCTTCTCATTAAATTACGTCATTGTTATACAAGAGTTAGCCAAAGTCTGTCACCCTGATATTTTCAAAGTTTGGAGAAGGCCGGCATTTCCATCTGAATGACTGAACGACGTGAAACGCAAAATTCCATCGCATATTATCTGGCAATATTTACAGTAGAAATACCGTATACCGTCGCTCCAGTCCAGGTTCGTATAAGCTTATACTCCACAAAATGGCCACAGGCGGCGTGAACTTTCTGAAAGGATTTCCTAAATGTCCTACTTGTTACCTTAGGGACTCACTTGTGATCTCCTGAAAGTATTCTCCGCAGTAATTCCAGTTTCTGTCAACATGCAAAGCTCAACGACAAGATTATAGCACGAGACGTAGTGTACAGACGACACATTCACGCGCAAACGAGTGCGCATGCGTGAAGTTATATTTGCAGCACAGATTTCGCGGAAAAACTCATGCTTTTGCTCTATTTCCATCCCAAAACTTCCTCGATCGCTTACAGTAAATGCACATGAACAAAATAAAACCCAACAACGTCAGCACAGGGAGAGGGTTTATGGTTTTCGCCACAACTACAAATGCCACGCTGAAGATACATTTAACATTCCACTGGCATACTCTCCACAGTCGCTGTGCCTTGTTTGTGGGCGCCCACGATCGCACGACTGCCACGATGGGCCTGCGATCAAAGGCTACATTGTGCAGCTCAGCAGCTGTGAGCACGCGCTGCCAGAGACAACGACTGTTGGTTTTGCAAGTATATGAATATTCATAAGGGTAGTGATGTCAAAAGAAACACCTATAAACTGGGCGGAGAGAATATACGTACGATATACCCCTATTGACAAAATTAAAATAAACAACACCTTTTTCCTTTTTTTCAGAATTCCCACAGCGTCAATGCATTGTTATTAGATTTCTATATAATACTTATAGCCCCTAAACTTGTAATAATAATAATAATAATAATAATAATAATAATAATAATAATAATAATAATAATAATAATAAGATGATGATATTCTTAAAAACACTCCACAAACGTCTCAGTGCGCTGAATACAACTTTTTAAAGGATTCAGAAACATGACAGCAAAAACTATAATTACGAATAAAATTTAATAAAAACATGTGTCTTCAACAACGTTTAAAAGATGTAAAGATTGCACGTCGAGCCTTCAAAGGGTGTGCATCGTGTTGACTGAATTCCATAACTCGTGAGAAGTACAGGCCTCCCCTTGGTACTTTCTGAACAAAATTGCCTCAAGTTTGTGTCTAAGGAAAAGGAAATTACATAGGATTGGAATAACGCTAACTGCCTGGCGTTACCGTATCGGTTGATTTTCTCAACCAATAAGCTCATCATGGAAACTGGTAACTCTACCGTCTGCGTATAACCCTATGGTCAAGTGATCTGCAACAATGGAATTGGGCTATCGATTTGCCTGTACAACGATAGTTGTCTCGACCCTGCTCGTCATTGGTGCTGCTCTTTCAGACGGTACGGTTCATAATTTTCTCAGTTTGCCTGTTTATGTACCATGTATATTTGTCAGATAATTTTTTTTAACAGTCATGTCCATAGTACAAGATCCGGACCCTATTTATTATTATTCCAGGTGGGGCTCGGTGTTTATCAGAATAGTTTTGTATATACAGCTATAGTGTTGAATGGAACAAATTTCCAAAAATATACTGAGTATTACTTCAAATTCTCTCTTTAAAATAAAGTTAAAGAAGTATTTTTATGAAGCAATGAATCAATGATTTTGTTTTTTATTAATTGTTGTCTTGCCGATTTGCAATTGCTTGTGAATTTGCTTTTCGTGGGACCACAGTGGAAATACGGTTTTAACATTTCTGTGTTATCCCAAAACTTTTTCTTTGTCCTTTTCCTTGTTTGTATTGTGTGGTTATTATTTTTAAATAAATCAAATCAAAATCAAATGTTCTGGCCTAGCAAGAGCGTTACAAGACAAACTGGCGTTTGAAGCTTTGTTGCGGTCAGAATATAGTTTGATATGAGTGACGGCTTGTCTGGTCATTTCAAACGTGAACTGAGCCACTGCCTGACGCCCTCACGTGTGCCTTATATGTGTTGTCTCCGATAATTACTTATTCTAAGTGGCGATATAGAATCTAATCCCGGGCCATAGTCAACTAAGCCAAAACAGCCTAAAATTACAGAGACAATGTCTACCAGGGTGCGAGTACTGTGCGGTCGCTCGATATCGCTTGAAGAATTGAACACTGACAGCGGCAAAACCGGAGAAAATGATGATACAATAAAAGATATTATGGATGAACTTGGTACTATGAAATTGACTATCTCCGGTCAAATAGAATCCCTTTCTCATGAAATAAATAACAAAATAGGACAAATTGAAGCTGAAATGAGAGAGGTCAGGTCAGAGCTACAGCGGGAATGTGAACATGTTAAATTACTCAGGAATGAAACTGAACAACTACGAACACGAATGTTTAAACTCGAATCTGAAGCCGACTGTACTACATCGCAATTAAAACGCAATGATTTCATTATTTATGGAGTTCCTGAGCCGGCAAACGGTAAAGAAAGCTGGGATGATAGTGAGGAGAAAGTGAAAGCCCCAGCTATTTTTCTGGATCCATATTTGCCTTTTGCCTATTTTCAGTTTTTGTAATAATGAACTTGTCAAGATTTAAAAAAAGGTAATAAAATGAATTGAATTGAATTGAATTGAATTGAATTGAATTGAATTTGAACGTCCTCATCGGCTTAATACCCCTTCCCTTCCGCGACCAATCATTGCCAAGTGTACAAGTTTTAAGCAGAAGGAACAGGTGTTAACAGCTGCACGGAAATGCGAATACTCTGAAACACAATACCGTGTTGCTGAAGATTTCTCTATCCGTGTTCGTAACATTAGAAAGAACATCGAAATTTGTTAGACAAGCCCGGCAAAACAACCAACGATGTAGGCTTTCTTTATATGATAGAATTATTATAGAAGGTAGAGTGTTTGTGTATGATACAATGTTAACGATGATATCAAACCAAAAGGTATATCAAAATAGGGTCTAGGCCAAGGTCTAAAGTGTAATAAAATAAAAAATGATAAGGATGTCTACTTTAAAACTTGTATCTGTGAAAACCAATATAATACTGCTGTTGATATTTCGACTAATGTTTTGAAGACGCTGACACTTAAAATAAGAGGGCTAAGGTTTTCACAGATGAGTTTCAATCAACAATTGCAAATCACAATATCCTTGGATTTGTAGAGACCTGGCTTAGTGGATCTGATGAAATGCCATGTATTCCTGGTTACGTTGGTTTTAATATGGCAAGAGTAAAACGTTGTAAACGAGGGCGCAGGGCGGGGGAGTTGCTCTCTATGTTAGTAATAATATTGTAGACGGTGTCACTCAATTGAAATGCAATTTGCAAGATGTAATTGTACTACTGTTTCACAATGATTTCATTTTAAATCATCTAGAGTTATTGTTTACTTTGTGTTTACACTGCACCAGAATACTCGACTATATACCAAGTTTACTTGACGTAAACGGAATAGTGCTCCTCGAAGAGTGAATGTCAGATATATTGTCTGATTATCCTGATGTAAATGAAATTTTAACAGGAGATTTAATGCAAAGAACCTCTTCTGAGGATTGCAATATTTTAGATGATTCTATTGATTATTTACCATTGGAATCATATTCCTGTGATACGTTTACCTTTCAACGCAATCAAAAGACAAATTAAGTCATCAATATCTTTGGTAAGTCTTTTTATCACTTTGTAAATATTTGATATTCATATCGTCAACGGAAGTTTCGAACCAGACATTCCTGGAGAGTGTACATGTATCTCAAATAATGGGTGCAGCACTGTTGATTATTTAATCATCTCTACTGATTTATTTAGACCTGTAACATATTTTTCGTTATTGATATTGATCTGTCTGATCATTTTACCGATTGTATCAAACATTGAAGTGAGTATGTGTATTCCTAGTCTTCAAAAGCCCTCTGTAAATGAATATGAGGGTACACGAAAGGCTGTCAAATTTAAATGAAAATTAACTGGAATATATTTTTATTGAGCGCATGAGTGCCTCAGAAATGTGGGATAATGTACGTTTTGCATTTGATATTTCTGATATTTCTAGCTGTATACGTATATATGTGATATTTTTGAATCTGCTGCTGAAGAAATGAAACGAAATTCACCAATATTCATCAGTACACATGCCCCATGGCCGGTTTGACCTGTGGTGTCAACAGCTGAAGTCTGTGAAAAACAAAAAATCTTCGTAACTTCGAAAATTCAAAGCTTTGTGTATGCAAAAGAAACAAGAGTATCACGATAACATTAAATTATCATTACTGAAGGAATGTAGATATAGCAAAACATTGTCGGATACACTATAGGAAAACATTGCGAGACTGAAGAGAGAAAATGACGCTTTCTCGCAATTGGTGAGAATCTCTTGTTATTCTCACCGCAGTCAGTGAGAACTTGAGCTGCGAGAAATACACTCCTTGGTGAGAATAAAGTATGATAACAGATTCTTACCGGTGAGACTGGAAATTCTCACCAAGCATGCGTGGTGAGAATGTATCATACTCATCATACTACCTTATGAGCTGCTAACGAGTTATTTGGTCAGGGCGATAAGCCCTCGCGTCAGTGATCGGCATAAGAAATTAATGAAGGGGATTAGGGAGGGCAATTAACAGATATAGACTGTTTTCTTTGAAATACTATACAGGGATAGCTAGCGTAAAGTAATAGGCACACACTAGACACAGGTAAGGCTTGTATAAGGAAAATAGTTTAATACAAGACATTTATTGATCATATTCATAACTGCTACACTAATAATTCTCGCCAGGCCCTGTGCTAATACGCGCTTTCACAGGTAAACAGTGTAAATCAATTAAAACAGGAGTGATGTGGTCATATTTACGTGTACCTGTGACTAGACGGGCTGCTGCATTATGAAGAGACTGCAGACGATTTAGTTGGTCATTTGAAATACCATAGAACAGACTGATACAATAGTCTAGTCTGGAGGTAACGAATGCATGGATGAGTTTTTCAGTAGTGGGCTTGTCCACTAATTTTAATACGAATTTTACCTAAAAGATAAACTTCAACGTTTGATTAACATTCAAAGTGATATAAACCGTTGAGTATAGGGCCTTCATTTACATTTAAACAGTGATTTTACTAATTTGTAATGAAGCCATGGCAAAAATAATTTAATTGTCATGACCATTAATTCATTGTCACCATGGTTCATGTATCGTGTCTAAAACCGGGGTCAAATATATGCATGGTCACCCATTCATTCAGCATCTTTCAACATGTCAAACAATATAAGTAGTATCTTGCATTAAACAAACTTCATGGAGAAATGGCCGACTTTGTCCCTTTAACATTATATGGATACGTTCATATTCAGGCTTATGTAGCAAGAGACTGACAAGAGCAGAAGTAAAAACGGAAGTGAGAGCGCCGCCACTGTTTGAAGTGTGGCAACGATGTCGGCCGGGCCGACATCGTTACAGCGATGAAAACGCCCTGTCTCCTTATCTCGCGAACTGGTGTTCTGGATAAATCTGTTGTTCATACCCGGAACGAAAATAAATTTGAACCGAACACAGAAAGCGGCTACCGCTCCGCCAAACCCAAGCGCTCGGTAGGCCAAACACCGGGCCGGTTCTCGCAAGTATTCAATAAAGTAAGCGACACCGTTCGACGTAGTTTTTGGCGAACACCAACCAGTATCAGCACACCGACCCTTCAGGATCAGCACAAATCAGACACCGCGACTTTCGCTAGCACTGACAGCAGCAGCGAATATAGAAACACAAAAGCCAAACGAGAATTTATTGAAGGAGAAATAAAACCCGATATGAAAAATAAAGAGACACACGGTACCATATTATCAACGAAGCCAGAACTAGATGAGCACCGACTATCCCCACTAGACACACCTCGAAGAGAGGACAACGGCACACGTCCACACGGGGCTTCCGGTATCGACTCCCGGGCGTTGAGCACGCAAGCCCCGGGTGACGTACGCCAACCCCGTACCCCTTGTTTCCCAGCAAGTGTTGGACATCAGAGAGGAACCCCAGAGTGCACAACTAAACGATTTGAACACCCCGAAACCCAACGAAGTGTAGATTTCAACAACGGGGAGACATTTTTGGGCCCCCTTCCGACAAAAGTGGGTGACAAAATGGCGGAATTTTCTGGCGTTCAGTCGTTTGGTCTAAACAGCGGACCGCGACAGCGCCTCCATGCGGTCAACATGGAAAACCCCATACCCAGTCCTTCACAACGCAGCGACGCACATCGTACGATCATTAATCAACAAGCAGCAACTGATCGTTCAACGAATGAACCTCACCCTAGTATTCTCACACCCTTCGATGCGAATCACAGACCAGAACCTGTGCACAACAGCTACGTCCAGGACTATTTTCAAAACGAAGGCAGTCCCTATCCTGCTGACAGAGGGCGCCCTGACTCAGGAGACAGCATTTCTCAGCCGAGGCCAATGCTCAGGCGTGATCATCGCCTTATAGGGCGCGACCAATTTGAAGAGAGGGGGATCCCTATCCCTCATAAACCCCTAGTCACACCTGATAGGTTTGATGGTAGATCACCATGGCGGGAGTACCTGAAACATTTTCAGTCTTGCTCAGCAATCAATGGTTGGTCCTCCCTACAGAAAGGACAGTTTTTAGCTGCATCCCTTCGTGGGCCAGCTCAAAAAGTCCTAAACAAAATCTCCAATGTGGGTGACATCAGTTTTGCTGAGCTGGTTGACCACTTAGAACAGAGATATGGAACCAGCGGCCAATCAGAAAAATATCTCTGGCAACTGAAAAGCCGTAAACGCCGACGTGATGAATCCCTTGCTGATCTGGGACAGTCTGTATTGGAACTCACAGAACTTGCATACCCTGAATTAGGCTGCAAAGCTATTGACAGACTAGCTCGAAAATACTTTGTGGAAGCAATACCTGATCAGAATGTTCGCATGGATTTGCACCGTGAACGACCGCGATGTTTAGAGGAGGCCATCTGTGCTGCAATCTCCATCGAAGCATATCTACACACGGAAGATGATCGCTCAGGAAAACGGAGACAACACATACATGTTGTTAAATCTGACAATGAGTACAACACTCCCCTTCCTCAACAGACAACAAGCACCCCAAATCTAACAGATATTTATGGCCTGGTTCAAGCCATACACAGAGACCAGATAAAAGAGCAGAATCAACGAGATGAGCGCAGAAGGCGAGGAGAATGTTTTAACTGTGGTAGAACTGGGCACATTCGCCGAAACTGCCCATCTAGGCCTCAACTGGGAAACGACAACAGACTGGGCGGAAGGGTCGACGTTCAGTCAACCAACCAACACCGACCCCATTACGGCAAAGTGAAAAACCCAGGCCTTCTCGGGCCTGGTCGGGCCCTCTAGGTTGGCAATCTAAATTTTACAGCGAATTCATGTGTGCGCCCTCGCTAGTAGATCGCCCGGCTACACGGTTACACACGTAAACATATCGATGCGCCTATCTGAACGTATCCCATATGCTTTTAGGCATGTCTGAGTTTACAGTTGTACTGTCTAAAAATGGGCGGAGAATGGCAGGGAAAGACATTAACCCCAACATGTGCGGTTAATTCTCAGAAATATCTTTTTTATTTGACAGAAAACTAGTTTGTATGCGTAAATACTTCCATGTTCGGCACACAACACGATATGAAGACGGTAACAAGTGAGAACTGCCCCACGCTACGTACGTTCGAGAAAACGGTCCCGGGACATAGAGCATGTCGAGCACACGTGAATCGTCGCGATGCGAAGTCTGCTTGTACCCGGAAGAGAATTACCGTAAAAAACCGTATCAATTAGACCACCCTTGTACGACCACCCAATTTTTTTTCTCAAAACATAATTTTATTTTGCCCCTATCCGACGGAAACTGACTTTCTCAATCCCTATTAATTCGACTGAATGACATAGCTTTCAAAAAAACTCTTTCAGTTGGTGAATGAACGACATTTCAATACATCGAAAACAACGTAAACAGCGTTACGAATAGAGACTCTTTCTGTGTGTGAATCAATATTGCTTCCTAATTTGACAGATATTATGTTCTAAACCACGTGTTGTTTGTTTCTAAAACGCATAGACAGATGTGCCCCGTGCACTAAAAGGATAAGTTTGCGAAACGCTAAAAAAATTGCTGAAGAAAAATCGGTATGTTACATATCGGCAGTACGGCCGACGCCGCCCCGTGCGTTCTTACCGACTAGGAACAGACTAGTATTTTCAAACGCAAATGGGGACAGTGTCAAGGAAAGACGACGACTTATTTTTCAAGCTGAAGAAAATGCTCTTTCTGGTTGTGTTAATGAATCAATCGAATATTTTTGTTCCCAATTAATAAATCATAGACAATCTCGATTCTCGGTTTATGGCAATTTTTGTCGACCGATAAGTCTTTTCATCTTCAATATTCCATTATAATATCCTAACCTCCTGTGACTGGTTCCTTCTAAACGTTGACTTGCCTTGTGCACCAAAAGAGATGCTGTATCTTATGCGAAACGATGAAAAAATAGCTGAAGAAATAACCATGTATCAGTCAGTGCGGCAGGCGAAACCCGGAGGCCAATCATACCAATTGCGGACAGAGTAGATCGAAACGCAAACGGGGTGTTATTAAAGGAAAGGTGGTGACTTACTTTTAAAGCTGAATAAAATGCTCTCTCTGGTTGTGTAAGTCTGTCAATCGAAATACAGTTCCCAGTTAATTAATCGTGGAAGTCTCGTTCTCTTCTTTATAGTTCGATATTTACTGACTCGTTCCTTCTCATTTTGTCAATCGATGAAAGCGTTTTCGTCTTCCATATTCAATCTTACTTTAAACAATGTTATATTCTGACCTTTACTGCCATTAGTTTTGACCAACGTACAAAGACATGGCCTATGCGCCCAGTGACAAGATGTTTTGCGAAATGGTGAAGAAATATTTGAGCATGGCCATATATGCGTGGGGGCCCGGGAGACATCGATGTCACTGTCTTTCCGGACTACTGTTTACATGTAGCTTAGGGGATGTCAAAGGAGATGATCAGTTTATAGTAGAATAAAACAAAACTTTTCGGACATCGTATTTTTATGTCAATTTTGTCAATGTCGGACTTTGGATTTGATTGAGAAACCGGAATCACCTACAGAGATGTTTACATTAAACACGGACGCACAATTCAGAATAGTTTGTTGTGCCGCTACTGTCGATCTCAGTCATGACGTCTCTCCCATAAAAGTTCGAAGCTATAGGCCTACACTTGTCGTTTCGATGCAAAGCGGTACACAGATGACCAGATATTGTATTGTAATAAAGGGAAAGTGGCTTCACACATCAGCCATCTCGTCTTGTATGTGCTTTGGTGTGTTTAGTGTCTGAGTTGTGTTTAGGCTGTTAGTGTGGAAATTAACAAGCGAGTCGTTAATTTTCAAATTAGCCATGGCGAGACGTGGGCGTAGTCAGATGTGTCCTTGACAGCGGTGACTCTTTTTTATCCCCACGTTTCGAAACCAGAGCGGTCTCTTCCTCAGTCGCCTAAGATATGTGCATATCTTTTTGTTTTATGTCATGTCGATATTGTTGATCTCCTATGCTTCTAGCAGTGAAGCCAGAATGCTTATGTTTGGATCGTAATGTGTTCGTTCGTTCATTGACTTGTTTCTGATGCAATGGACTTTAGCCTTAATCAGTGTGTCGCTGATGTTCGTATTTCTTTTGTAAGCGATGATCGGTTGTTTAGGAAATAAATTCCTTAATGTTTCGTCCTTTTCTATGTGATCCCAGTTTTCACACAGAGCTAGTTTGATAGCTTGTGTCTTATGTATGGGCTATATCTTGTTGTGAACACAAGTGTGTTTTTCGTTCTGTTTTTTGTTCGCTGGTGTTGTAATTGCGTAATTCTGGTGGCGAACTTTGTTTGTGATGTAATTCTAGAGATTTCATCCTGTTTGTAGCCACGTTCAACTAATCTTGCATTGAATGACTTGACTTTAGCACAAAAATCATTCTCATTGTTGCAAGTTCTGATGTACCTTAGTGTTTCGCCTTTGATCAGGCCTTTAAAGGTAGATTTTGTATGGCATGATGTTCTATGTAGGAATTGAAACGTATCTGTGGTTTTCGTGTGCGTTCTTATGTCCAGTATTTTCTCACTGTTATGTCGTTGACCTTTGTATACCACAAGATCGAGGTATGTTATCTCATGTGTCGAGCTTTCAAACGAAAATTGAAAGTAGGGTGCATTTTGTTGATGCCTGATGTGAATTCGTTCAGTTCGTGTTCTGTTCCTATAAAGATCATGAAAACATCGTCTCTGAATCTAAGCCAGAGTAATATTTTCGATTTGTATTCACGTATTATTTTCATTTCCGTTTGATGAAATGTGATATCAGCGACATTCGGTGAAGACGGAGAACCCATGATACACCCAGGGTCTGTTTATAGAATTCGTTATCGAATTCGAATGTGTTGTTTTTGAGAATAAGTGTTAGCATGGCTAACATATATTCTGTTGGTGGCATTTTCATTGTTGTTCCCTGGTTGCTGTTTTGGGATCGTTCTACGTCTAATGCTTCGCCTATAAGTTGAGTGGCTTCGTCGTGTTGTGTGTTGGTGTACATAGACACCACATCTAATGTGACTAATATTGCATCATCCGGAATTTTGATAGTTTCAATTTTCCGGATAAATTCAGTGGTGTCTTTGATGTATGTTGACTGTTTTACCACGACTTGTTTAAGGAAATGATCGACGAATTCTGACATGTGGAATGTTGGGCTTGAGCACCCGCTTATGATAGGGCGACCTGCGAATTTCGTCTTTGGTGGCGACGGTTTGTGTATCTTAGGTAATAGATACCATCGTGGTGTCCGTATTTTGAAGTTAGACGGATCAAGATATTTGAATGTATGATAATCTATATGTTTTTATCATACATTTCTGCTGTCAGACTGTGTACTTGTTCGATAGTTCCATTAAGGTGCGGAATTGTGTTTTTATCGTTTTTAGAAAGTTAGCTGGAAGTTTATAAAGCTAAATTAGAATTGTCTAAATCTAAATCTAAACTTAGAAAGTTTAGCCAGAAACGATAATTATCGCTTTCTAAATAGCGTTCTAAGTTTAGAAATTAGCTGAAGTTTAGAAAGTAGGGCCTTGGGTGAAAACATTTTTCCAAGGATATATCGGATAAAAACGATAATTATCACTTTCTAAATAGCGTTCTAAGTTTAGAAATTAGCTGAAGTTTAGAAAGTCGGGCCTTGGGTGAAAAAATTTGTTCGAGGATATATCGGATAAAAACGATAATTATCACTTTCTAAATAGCGTTCTAAGTTTAGAAATTAGCTGAAGTTTAGAAAGTCGGGCCTTGGGTGAAAAATGTCTTCCAAGGATATATCGGATAAAAACGATAATTATCACTTTCTAAATAGCGTTCTAAGTTTAGAAATTAGCTGAAGTTTAGAAAGTCGGGCCTTGGGTGAAAAATTTGTTCTAGGATATATCGGATAAAAACGATAATTATCACTTTCTAATAGCGTTCTAAGTTTAGAAATTAGCTGAAGTTTAGAAATTGGGCCTTGGGTGAAAAAAAATTGTTCGAGGATATGTCGGATAGAATCAGGAAAATACTGTATCAGTTTTGCCAAGCGGCAAATCCAAGCTCAAATGTGATTTTTTCCATAAACCGCGAGGAAAGCACCCCTTATTGAATTGACCATTGCAACGGGCAAGAATTGAATGTCATGAAGTAGAAAAATGTGGCTCTGAGTGAGCGATGACGAAAAATTGTGAATGTTTATTCTTTGACCGTCAAAAACAAAGACTGTCAAATAGCCACCGCTAGTGTTAATGACAAATAAACCAGATGTGTGACATGAAGACGAATGTAAATAACCATACTGCCACAATTCGAATGACCAAGGTGAGTTCAGACACAGACAAGAAGAGGGTCAGATAGTTCCACGACAATCGTGTCCATTGTGATGCAAATTAATGCTAATAGCCTTATCAATGCCTCATTAGCATTAACTTGAAGCACAAATTTACGCGCGCGATCGTAATTGAACACACCTTGGTCATCAGAACTGTGGTAGTATTGTTCCATTTTTGGTTTATTGGACAAGCTCATTTGAGCTTTGGATTTTAAAACTTACTTCTGGGGGAAACTGATAGTATTTTCCGGGTTCTACAAGAAAACTCCTACATACTCACACTTTTTACTTTAATAAAAACACTTGGGAATATACAGATGACAACAGAAACGTTGAATCAACCTTTTTTCCGACATATTCTTGGAAAAGTTTGCGGGACTTCATCTCACGCACTCCACATTTCACTGTGAGCACGCAGCCTGGAGATGGCAGCCTGGCCGGCAACACTTTTGATAGGGCCAATGCATTAATTTGGAGGTACTATCTCGTCGGTCTATTGGACAAGTCACATTTCAGCTTTGGCTTTTAGAACTTGCCTCTGGGGAAAACTGATAGTATTTTCCAGGTTCTACAAGACTGCTCCTACAAGCTCACACTTTTCCCCTTGAAACACTAGGGAATATACAGATGACAACAGAAATGGTGTACCAACGTTTTTATTCGATATATCCTTGGAAAATTTTTTCCACTGACTCCGACTTTCTAAACTACAGCTAATTTCTAAACTTAGAGCGCTATTTAGAAAGCGATAATTATCGTTTTTATCCGATATATCCTTGGAAAACTTTTTCCACTCCAACCCCGACTCTCTAAATTACAGCTATTTTCTAAACTTAGAACGCTATTTAGAAAGCGATAATTATCGTTTTTATCCGATATATCAAGGAAAAATTGTTTTCACTTCAGGCCCCATTTTCTGAATGATTCAATCTTTTACTGTGAGCACGCAGCTGGAAGATGGCGGCCTGGCCGGCAACACATTTGATAAGACCATTAGCATAAATTTGCATTAATCAGCACAAATGGACGCGATCGTTGTGGACAAATCTCAACACACCTTGGCAACCACAGGGGCAACACGTTTAATAAGGCCATTAGCATTAATTTGCACAAATGGACGCGATCAAGATAATCTCAACACACCTCGGTCATTTGAACTGTGGCAGTATGGTTACTTTTATGTACATTCGTCTCCACGTCAAATATCTGGTTTATTTTCATAACACGTAGTGTAGCCGGATGGTTATTTGACAGACTTTGTTTTTGACGGACAAACAAATATTTGCAATTTCTCTTCACAAATTGTGTTTATGCTGACTCACTGTCACATTTCTCTACTTCGTAATATTCAACTTCTTGCCAAACGCAATGGTCAATTTTATAGGAAGTATGCTCTCTCGGGGTCTATTGGACAAGTCATATTTGAGCTTTGGATTTTAAAACTTACTTCTTGGGGAAACTAATAGTATTTTCCTGGTTCTACAAGACTACTCCTACAAACTCACACATTTTCCCTTGAAACACTGGGAAAACATTACAATAGAAATGCTGTACCAACGTTTTTATCCGACATATCCGGTGAGTTGTTTCTCAACGTAAAGCTCAACTTTCTAAACTACAGCTAATTTCTAAACTTAGAACGCTATTTAGAAAGTGATAATTATCGTTTTTATCCGATATATCCTTTGAAAAAAAATTTCAACCTAAGCCCCGACTTTCTAAACTACAGCTAATTTCTAAACTTAGAACGCTATTTAGAAAGTGATAATTATCGTTTTTATCCGATATATCCTTGGAAGAAATTTTTCAACTTAACGCCCGACTTTCTAAACTACAGCTATTTTCTAAACTTAGAACGCTATTAAGAAAGTGATAATTATCGTTTTTATCCGATATATCCTTGGAAAACTTTTCCACTCCAAGCCGACTTTCTAAACTACAGCTAATTTCTAAACTTAGAACGCTATTTAGAAAGTGATAATTATCGTTTTTATCCGATATATCCTTGGAAAAAACTTTTTCCCCTCCAAGCCCGACTTTCTAAACTACAGTTAATTTCTAAACTTAGAACGATATTTAGAAAGTGATAATTATCGTTTTTATCCGATATATCCTTGGGAAAAATTTCAACCTAAGGCCCGACTTTCTAAACTACAGCTAATTTCTAAACTTAGAACGCTATTTAGAAAGTGATAATTATCGTTTTTATCCGATATATCCTTGGAAAAAAATTTTCAACCTAAGGCTCGACTTTCTTAACTTTCTAAACTTCAGCTTATTTCTAAACTTAGAACGCTATTTAGAAAGTGATAATTATCGTTTTTATCCGATATATCCTTGGGAAAAAATTTCAACCTAATTCCCGACTTTCTAAACTACAGCTAATTTCTAAACTTAGAACGCTATTTAGAAAGTGATAATTATCGTTTTTATCCGATATATCCTTGGGAAAAAATTTCAACCTAAGGCCCGACTTTCTAAACTTTCTAAACTTCAGCTAATTTCTAAACTTAGAACGCTATTTAGAAAGTGATAATTATCGTTTTTATCCGATATATCCTTGGGAAAAAATTTCAACCTAATTCCCGACTTTCTAAACTACAGCTAATTTCTAAACTTAGAACGCTATTTAGAAAGTGATAATTATCGTTTTTATCCGATATATCCTTGGAAAAAATTTTCAACCTAAGGCCCGACTTTCTAAACTTTCTAAACTTCAGCTTATTTCTAAACTTAGAACGCTATTTAGAAAGTGATAATTATCGTTTTTATCCGATATATCCTTGGGAAAAAATTTCAACCTAAGGCCCGACTTTCTAAACTACAGCTAATTTCTAAACTTAGAACGCTATTTAGAAAGTGATAATTATCGTTTTTATCCGATATATCCTTGGAAAAAAAATTTCAACCTAAGGCCCGACTTTCTAAACTTTCTAAACTACAGCTAATTTCTAAACTTAGAACGCTATTTAGAAAGTGATAATTATCGTTTTTATCCGATATATCCTGGGGAAAAAATTTCAACCTAAGGCCCGACTTTCTAAACTACAGCTAATTTCTAAACTTAGAACGCTATTTAGAAAGTGATAATTATCGTTTTTATCCGATATATCCTTGGAAAATATTTTCAACCTAAGTCCCGACTTTCTCAACTTTCTAAACTTCAGCTAATTTATAAAGTTAGAACGCTATTTAGAAAGTGATAGTTATCGTTTTTTGGCCGTGTTTATCGATTTTAGCTACTTAAGCTCCCATAGGGGATACACGTTTTGAAATGGCTTTGAGGCAAAGACACAATTCCGCACCTAACTCTGTAATCTATTGTGTCAATAATTGCTGTCCCTCGACCTTTGTCAAAGGGCTTAATTGTAAATTCCTGTTCCGTGATAGCGTTTTAATCGCTATTTTTTCTGCTCTTGTCATGTTTTGCCCAGTGTTGTGGAAGGGGATATTTACTAGAGCTAATTTTGTAGCTTCTAGGTATTTCTCTAGATTTGTGTTTTCACTTGTGTGTGGAGTCCACGTGGACTTGATTTTAAATTCGTGATTTTCAGTTTTTTTGTGTCGCATTATGTATTGGAGCCTGATTCTCCTAATGAATTTGTTTGCGTCTTGTGCGAGATGAACTCTGTGAGGACGATTTGGTGTTGGGATGAATTTCAACCCTTACCCAGTGCATTGATTTTTGCTGTTGTTAACTTGTGTAATGATAGATTTTGATGAATCTAAGATTCGTGTTGTTATTTATGTTTATGCTATGTTCGGCATTTGTATGGAGTTGAGTGTAATAAGGGAAAGTGGCTTCACACATCAGCCATCTCGTCTTGTATGTGCTTTGGTGTGTTTAGTGTCTGAGTTGTGTTTAGGCTGTTAGTGTGGAAATTAACAAGCGAGTCGTTAATTTTCAAATTAGCCATGGCGAGACGTGGGCGTAGTCAGATGTGTCCTTGACAGCGGTGACTCTTTTTTTATCCCCACGTTTCGAAACCAGAGCGGTCTCTTCCTCAGTCGCCTAAGATATGTGCATATCTTTTTTGTTTTATGTCATGTCGATATTGTTGATCTCCTGTGCTTCTAGCAGTGAAGCCAGAATGCTTATGTTTGGATCGTAATGTGTTCGTTCGTTCATTGACTTGTTTCTGATGCAATGGACTTTAGCCTTAATCAGTGTGTCGCTGATGTTCGTATTTCTTTTGTAAGCGATGATCGGTTGTTTAGGAAATAAATTCCTTAATGTTTCGTCCTTTTCTATGTGATCCCAGTTTTCACACAGAGCTAGTTTGATAGCTTGTGTCTTTATGTATGGGCTATATCTTGTTGTGAACACAAGTGTGCTTTTCGTTCTGTTTTTTGTTCGCTGGTGTTGTAATTGCGTAATTCTGGTGGCGAACTTTGTTTGTGATGTAATTCTAGAGATTTCATCCTGTTTGTAGCCACGTTCAACTAATCTTGCATTGAATGACTTGACTTTAGCACTAAAATCATTCTCATTGTTGCAAGTTCTGATGTACCTTAGTGTTTCGCCTTTGATCAGGCCTTTAAAGGTAGATTTTGGATGGCATGATGTTCTATGTAGGAATTGAAACGTATCTGTGGTTTTCGTGTGCGTTCTTATGTCCAGTATTTTCTCACTGTTATGTCGTTGACCTTTGTATACCACAAGATCGAGGTATGTTATCTCATGTGTCGAGCTTTCAAACGAAAATTTGAAAGTAGGGTGCATTTTGTTGATGCCTGATGTGAATTCGTTCAGTTCGTGTTCTGTTCCTATAAAGATCATGAAAACATCGTCTCTGAATCTAAGCCAGAGTAATATTTTCGATTTGTATTCACGTATTATTTTCATTTCCGTTTGATGAAATGTGATATCAGCGACATTCGGTGAAGACGGAGAACCCATTGATACACCCAGGGTCTGTTTATAGAATTCGTTATCGAATTCGAATGTGTTGTTTTTGAGAATAAGTGTTAGCATGGCTAACATATATTCTGTTGGTGGCATTTTCATTGTTGTTCCCTGGTTGCTGTTTTGGGATCGTTCTGCGTCTAATGCTTCGCCTATAAGTTGAGTGGCTTCGTCGTGTTGTGTGTTGGTGTACATAGACACCACATCTAATGTGACTAATATTGCATCATCCGGAATTTTGATAGTTTCAATTTTCCGGATAAATTCAGTGGTGTCTTTGATGTATGTTGACTGTTTACCACGACTTGTTTAAGGAAATGATCGACGAATTCTGACATGTGGAATGTTGGGCTTGAGCACCGCTTATGATAGGGCGACCTGCGAATTTCGTCTTTGGTGGCGACGGTTTGTGTATCTTAGGTAATAGATACCATCGTGGTGTCCGTATTTTGAAGTTAGACGGATCAAGATATTTGAATGTATGATAATCTATATGTTTTTTATCATACATTTCTGCTGTCAGACTGTGTACTTGTTCGATAGTTCGTGGTGTGTCGTCCGCTAGCAGTTTTGTATAGTATTGTGTGTCGCTGAGTTGCCGTTCACACTCATTGATGTAATCTATTGTGTCAATAATTGCTGTCCCTCGACCTTTGTCAAAGGGCTTAATTGTAACATTCCTGTTCCGTGATAGCGTTTTAATCGCTATTTTTTCTGCTCTTGTCATATTTTGCCCAGTTTTGTGGAAGGGGATATTTACTAGAGCTAATTTTGTAGCTTCTAGGTAATTCTCTAGATTTGTGTTTTCACTTGTGTGTGGAGTCCACGTGGACTTGATTTTAAATTCGTGATTTTCAGTTTTTTTGTGTCGCATTATGTATTGGAGCCTGATTCTCCTAATGAATTTGTTTGCGTCTTGTGCGAGATGAATTCTATGAGGACGTTTTGGTGTTGGGATGAATTTCAACCCTTTGCCAAGTGCATTGATTTCTGCGGTTGTTAACTTGTGTGATGATAGATTCTTGATGAATCTAAGATTCGTGTTGTTATTTATGTTTCTCTGTTCGGCTTTTGTACGGCGTTTAATTGTGTTTGAGATCTTATTGTGTCTCCTGTTGTACCGTGTTTTTCTGGCTTTTTTCTTTTTGTGGTATTTTCTGTTTCTGTGTTTGACACTGTTTTGTGAATGTTTGTGTTTTGCCATGATGATTATGTTACGGTAGTTCTCTTTTTGGAGAATGTGGTGGCCTTGAAAAAGGCCGTTTGGTATGGGTTTTAAAAGACGGGACCGATTATGTTCGTTTCCTGGAACGTTTGTGTTTCGGGTTTTGTTTTGCCTTCTTTTTTGCCAATTCAATATATTGGCTTAAAAGGCTCTTGGCTGTCTTTTGTGTTGCTGGATCTTGACTACTGTTGATTTCGGTTCGCAGTTCGGCGATGAAGGTCTCTATGGACTGGTTGTGCTGTGCCTGATGTTCTTGAATGTACTCTAAGTACAAGGTGACAAATAAATTACCACACTTGCGCTCGAGATGTTGCCACTTTTTAATAAAGTCAGCACTGGGTTTTGGTCCTGGCAAGTACGCTTTAAGGCGTACTTGTAGGCTCCTTGGTGTAGTTTCGCAGTGTAATAAAGGGAAAGTGGCTTCACACATCAGCCATCTCGTCTTGTATGTGCTTTGGTGTGTTTAGTGTCTGAGTTGTGTTTTGGCTGTTAGTGTGGAAATTAACAAGCGAGTCGTTAATTTTCTCAGCCATGGCCATGGCTAATTTGAAAATTAACGACTCGCTTGTTAATTTCCACACTAACAGCCAAAACACAACTCAGACACTAAACACACCAAAGCACATACAAGACGAGATGGCTGATGTGTGAAGCCACTTTCCCTTTATTACACCACAATTAAACGCCGTACAAAAGCCGAACAGAGAAACATAAATAACAACACGAATCTTAGATTCATCAAAATCTATCATCACACAAGTTAACAACCGCAGAAATCAATGCACTTGGCAAAGGGTTGAAATTCATCCCAACACCAAAACGTCCTCATAGAATTCATCTCGCACAAGACGCAAACAAATTCATTAGGAGAATCAGGCTCCAATACATAATGCGACACAAAAAAACTGAAAATCACGAATTTAAAATCAAGTCCACGTGGACTCCACACACAAGTGAAAAACACAAATCTAGAGAATTACCTAGAAGCTACAAAATTAGCTCTAGTAAATATCCCCTTCCACAAAACTGGGCAAAATATGACAAGAGCAGAAAAAATAGCGATTAAAACGCTATCACGGAACAGGAATGTTACAATTAAGCCCTTTGACAAAGGTCGAGGTACAGCAATTATTGACACAATAGATTACATCAATGAGTGTGAACGGCAACTCAGCGACACACAATACTATACAAAACTGCTAGCGGACGACACACCACGAACTATCGAACAAGTACACAGTCTGACAGCGGAAATGTATGATAAAAAACATATAGATTATCATACATTCAAATATCTTGATCCGTCTAACTTCAAAATACGGACACCACGATGGTATCTATTACCTAAGATACACAAACCGTCGCCACCAAAGACGAAATTCGCAGGTCGCCCTATCATAAGCGGGTGCTCAAGCCCAACATTCCACATGTCAGAATTCGTCGATCATTTCCTTAAACAAGTCGTGGTAAAACAGTCAACATACATCAAAGACACCACTGAATTTATCCGGAAAATTGAAACTATCAAAATTCCGGATAATGCAATATTAGTCACATTAGATGTGGTGTCTATGTACACCAACACACAACACGACGAAGCCACTCAACTTATAGGCGAAGCATTAGACGCAGAACGATCCCAAACAGCAACCAGGGCACAACAATGAAAATGCCACCAACAGAATATATGTTAGCCATGCTAACACTTATTCTCAAAAACAACACATTCGAATTCGATAACGAATTCTATAAACAGACCCTGGGTGTATCAATGGGTTCTCCGTCTTCACCGAATGTCGCTGATATCACATTTCATCAAACGGAAATGAAAATAATACGTGAATACAAATCGAAAATATTACTCTGGCTTAGATTCAGGGACGATGTTTTCATGATCTTTATAGGAACAGAACACGAACTGAACGAATTCACATCAGGCATCAACAAAATGCACCCTACTTTCAAATTTTCGTTTGAAAGCTCGACACATGAGATAACATACCTCGATCTTGTGGTATACAAAGGTCAACGACATAACAGTGAGAAAATACTGGACATAAGAACGCACACGAAAACCACAGATACGTTTCAATTCCTACATAGAACATCATGCCATCCAAAATCTACCTTTAAAGGCCTGATCAAAGGCGAAACACTAAGGTACATCAGAACTTGCAACAATGAGAATGATTTTAGTGCTAAAGTCAAGTCATTCAGTGCAAGATTAGTTGAACGTGGCTACAAACAGGATGAAATCTCTAGAATTGCATCACAAACAAAGTTCGCCACCAGAATTACGCAATTACAACACCAGCGAACAAAAAACAGAACGAAAACACACTTGTGTTCACAACAAGACATAGCCCATACATAAAGACACAAGCTATCAAACTAGCTCTGTGTGAAAACTGGGATCACATAGAAAAGGACGAAACATAAGGAATTTATTTCCTAAACAACCGATCATCGCTTACAAAAGAAATACGAACATCAGCGACACACTGATAAGGCTAAAGTCCATTGCATCAGAAACAAGTCAATGAACGAACGAACACATTACGATCCAAACATAAGATTCTGGCTTCACTGCTAGAAGCACAGGAGATCAACAATATCGACATGACATAAAACAAAAAAGATATGCACATATCTTAGGCGACTGAGGAAGAGACCGCTCTGGTTTCGAAACGTGGGGATAAAAAAAGAGTCACCGCTGTCAAGGACACATCTGACTACGCCCACGTCTCGCCATGGCTAATTTGAAAATTAACGACTCGCTTGTTAATTTCCACACTAACAGCCAAAACACAACTCAGACACTAAACACACCAAAGCACATACAAGACGAGATGGCTGATGTGTGAAGCCACTTTCCCTTTGTTACACTTTACGGTAATCAACCCCGCGCTCGCAGAGGCATGCCATGCTGCGATCGATGCTGCGATCGATGCAAATCACAAGTGGCTATTTCGCCGCACGAATTTCAATAAGACAAATAATAGCAAAAAGCAACATCGAACCTGCACAAACTATACTCTGTGTCGGTGCAAAAAAGTAATCATCAATCGAGGGTACGCAAAATGCTTGCGACAGGGCCAGCTGAGGCACATTGTAGCTTGGTGAACTGAACCCATGAGAGACGTTTTGGTGCACTCTCATTGGGGCGTCTTTGCACTACCACTTCCCTTCTTCAATTTCTCGCCCTGAGCAAAGTCAGCGCAGCAAGCTTCACCTGCATAACTTCAGTTCAATGTGAACTTTAAACTATAAATGTTCATGCCTGTACAATGCATTGATTCCAGCCTCTGCGGGAATTTCCAACGTGTTTGAATTCGCGCTAAATTTTAGATCGCCAACCTAGAGGGCCCGGCTAGGCCCGACTAGGCCTGGTTTTTTCACTTTGCCCCCCATTCCATGGCCAGCTAAACCAAAACCACGCAGCAAGAGTCACTGGTCGACACGCAAGCAGCGCAGTCAACAGTGAACTGAACCCATGAGAGACGTTTTGGTGCACTCTCATTGGGGCGTCTTTGCACTACTACTTAATTTCTTCAATTCTTCGCTCTTAGTAAAGTCAGCACGGGTAGCCGGAAATTCTGCGTGTTTTCCCAGAGATTTGCGCCTCTGCCCTTGGCCAGCTAAACCAAAACCACGCAGCAAGAGTCACTGGTCGACACGCAAGCAGCGCAGTCAACGGTGAACTGAACCCATGAGAGACGTTTTGGTGCACTCTCATTGGGGCGTCTTTGCACTACCACTTCCCTTCTTCAATTTCTCGCCCTGAGCAAAGTCAGCGCAGCAAGCTTCACCTGCATAACTTCAGTTCAATGTGAACATTTAAACTATAAATGTTCATGCCTGTACAATGCATTGATTCCTACAGGCTGAACACAATAGATAATTCGACGTTAATGATTAATCATCGTTCTTCGATATTTCCTTTCTTTTATGCAACAGAAAGATGAATCTCGGATACCACATTGATGAGGACAAAATGAGAGTGTGTGATGGGTGCGAAGAGAGATTCTTTCACACGTACCAGTGGAAGTCTCATCGATGCAGAGGCGCCAAAGACGCACAATTAAGTAAACGTCCCCGGAGGGAAATCTCCTTGGAAGATGAGATAGGTAAAGAACGCCCCGACCCATTAGCCCCGCTCTATGCATCGGATAAACAACATACCACAACCACCGCAGACAAGAGATCGCCCAAACCAGCTACTTCAAGGACAGCCCCTCGGCTGATCCCTCTGGATGGACCCGCTCGGTTTGATCCACGATCCACCTAGGCCAGAGGCAGTAGACCGCCTGATTAATGACGGACTGATGACATTGTCATCAGATTCCGTCAATCGGGTGGTCGAAACCCTGACCGTACGGTGGTACCAAGACACCACCATCAAATCCGAGGTAGTAACCAACAGAGTGTACTATCTGAACAACCACTCATCTGCAAAAGGAAAGCGACGTAAACCATCCAAAAGGACCAGCCCATTAAAGTCTGTCATCGCAAACAACGGCCGGAAGGTCATCATCAAGAAAGGGAAGAAGGCCTCTACGCGAACGGCGGTCAACTACATGGTTTAAACTTGCTATTTGAAACGCGGACTCATTACTTGTTATAAATTTAAAAAGAGTATTAGTAGACAGTTTAACTTTTGGAAACAGTGTTATTACATTTTTACTTGACAAAATATTTTACGAAGTTACCTCAATGAACGAGTGAAACCCTTACGGACATTTGAACTCTTCATTCGAAACGCGGACTCTTTATTACCACGGTTTTACTCGATAGAATTTAACAGTTGTATTGAATAGATTTACCTTTGCGGACAGTGGAGTATAGATACAAATAGTTCAAGTCGGACACTTTCATCAATTATTCTACTACTGAGTTCCGAACGTTTTAACCACCTACCTGGAGTGACGATGGATCCACCAGTTTTAGCAATGCAATTTTGAGTACCATTTTACACTGTAGTAAACTTTTAACTGAGCAATGTATCTTTTTTTATATATAGCTGCACATTGGGTATTGCTGTCCCACCCAGTTCTGAGGGCATTGGATAAGGGAAGTTAAGTATTTGTACTCTTCACCAAATTCACTTAAAATTAGATGTTTTTGTTTTCACCATAGAATGACTTTAGTTGGAACTTTAAAGTCTCGGAGGAGGGCTGTGTGACGGTCGACCAGTTTGAGCATGCGTGAGGCTTACAACATTACGTCATAGGTCCCGCGGCCAAATTTGACAGATTTTGTCGTTCACTGCCAAAGTTCCAAAATCTAGGTAAATTGTAGCAAAGAGTGTTTTCTTTTAGGGTTAACTTTTGGCAAACATGGACATGATCCGCCCAAAATCTATAAATAGGGGTAAAATTATAAACTCGGGGTGCACTCAAGACCTTTGACTCGGAAGTTCAACGAAGGTCAGCCCAGCCCCTTTTAAGGTAAATAGCAGCTTGTGTCTTTGTAATAGTTTAGCTCCGTTAGTAATAAAATAAGTCAACTTGTTCATCGAAAAGACGTTCGTCGTGTACGTGTTAATTTGCGGGTTGCTTCCTCGCAGCAATAATTAAGTTTTCCAGAGTATTCCCAGCGCGGACAGCGAACACAAAGAGTGAAACGGTGCACATGTAAAGTTGAACAGCCAATGACAGCGCCCCGATTCAACCAATCAGATTTCGTAATTCGATACATGGCGGTTTCCCGTTACCTGCCTCTTTGTGCTTGTCACTGAGGCGGGGACCAGCCACGTTTATAACGAAGACATGGGGGCCCGTTGGACTAAGCTAACTAATCTGTAGGGGTCAAATAACTTCTCAAGATGTGCTGCTGCTATTCATGTTAATGTTACCCCTAAGCCCTCCGACCACCCTGGGCGAGTGTCGACGCGTCCCTGTGTCTTGATTCGCTGAAAGTAAGATTCTCTGTTGCGTCACAGTGGAATGTTCTGTTGCCATAGTCTGTTCGTCGATTGTTTAGACGACAGTTCATTCGGGACATCGATGCACAGTTGTACTCATCAAACACCGCTTAATATAAAACACTCGTGTTGGAAACTCTTCTTTTGTGCATTTCCCCCATGGAATTCACGACAAGAAACTCCGGCCCGACCGTAAGTTGATGTGCTCTTGAATTGTTTACCTGGCCGTGAATGTTTCCGATACAATCTGTCTCCCCGAGCAAGTGGCTAGTTTGTAATGCGCCAGTCACTGTAAACCCCACCCACCCCCCCCACCTCGGGCGATACGGGAAAAATGTGGGGGATTAGACCGTGTGTGCCATGAAACTGTGCCCGAGGGGGTGGGGCAATTGCCTCGTTTTGATCCCCCTATTCCTTTGACGGACAGGCCCAGATGTTCGTAAATAACTACGCATGCGCACGTATGCAGGGCCTGAAAATTACCCGAAGTCCCGGACCAGTGATTTTTTATCCCGAACCAGTACTAATTACCCCTAAAAAGTCCGCAGACCAATACAAAAAAGGAGCCAATTTATTTTGCAAGGGAATGTCCAGTGCTTTTCCCAGATTGTGTTCTAGTGTCTTTTGACGAAAAATTAGAAACTACGTCCCCCCAAAATACCGAAGTTACTGAAACCAAGGAGGTAGCAGAGACGCACTAAACTTTAAGCCAGTTACACTAAGACCAAGAGGCCCATTCCATTGAGAGACTACGTCTTTTAGCTACAAAATTACAATAATTATCGCGTCTTTAAGTCAATCAAACATTTAAAATTTAGTCTATTTCTTTCATCACAACATAAACTCTAAAGGAAAATCAGTTACTCTATTACAGTTTGCGATTCATGATATGAGCCAGGCGATGAGCGTCCACTAGCCACTGCACTGCAAAAATCAAATGACGGGCCACGTACTCATTTTACATGTAAAATTTAATGTGGTAAAAACCAGACCATAGCCTCAGCTAAAAATATCAGCAACCCCAAAATTGTGTGAAAATATTATATCTCTGTCTATCAAAGTAGTATTTTGCAGTAAAATCTCTGGAAGGAGTCTCATTACAACTTTCCGATCGTCCGTGGCAAGCAAGCTTCTGAATTTAGAAGGTCACCATGCTGAATTCCTTATATAGTCAAGACCCCCTAACTCGATTGTAGTTGACCTTAACAAGAACCGCCTAGCTTGTCAAAACAGCGTTATGGCAATTTAATATTGCTATCAAAGGAAAAAGAAGTCCCTCTCAGATATTTGGTGTTTTAAACCTATTTTTTACAATTTAAAAATGGGAAAGAATCAACCGCTGGGCAATTATAAAAATGAAGTGAACTTTTATAGCAATAGTAAAAAAACATGTTAAGTATGTGGTGCAAGAACTTGAGAAAATTACCAAGTAAATGTTTATGCAGTGTGTCTATATTAAAAAGATTGGCAGTTTATGCTGTATGTAAATCCCAAGCAAATCTGATAGAAATGCATATATAACATGAGTATGAGAAATGAATCATTCTTGTATTGTTATGCAAATTTTTGAGGACAGTGGATTTTACCTTTGGACCAGTGAAAAAAAAACAGGTCACTGGTCCTGGGACCAGTGGGAAAAAACAGAAATTTTCAGGCCCTGGTAATGGTATGTTGTTGTTCAGAGCGGTAGCATGGCGAAAGGTGGATGTCAAGGCCATGTGGGCCGGTAAGCAGCTTTTCAACTGGCTATTGATGAACGCGATGCAGCAATATTCAGAGGTGTGCATGAAAGTATATTTGTGATTGATGGCTTAAATATCGATAACTAAATAAATGATTTTCATCCGCCGTGTATTCTTATTTTTGGAAAAACTGAACATACCATACGCAAAATTTCCCACATTTTCCCACGTGAGCGTGACATTTCGGATGTTCACGATGCCTCATCGACATGGTCCAGCACTAAAAAGACCTCCGGGTCAACTCTATTTTTGATAAAGCTTAAAGGGACAAAGTCAGCCATTTTTCATGAATTTTGTTTGATGCGATATACTACTTATTTTGTTTGACATGTTGAAAGATACTGAATGAATGAGTGACCATACATATATTCGACCCCAGTTTTATACAAATTAAGTAAAACCATCGCGAAAACGAATTAATGGTCATGACCATTAATTCATCATTTCGTGATGGTTTGCATGTATCGTGTCTAAAACCGGGGTCGAATATAGCAGGGTCACCCATTCATTCAGTATCTTTTGACATGTCAAACAATATAAGTAGTATCTCACATCGAACAAAATTTATGAAAAATGGCCCTTTAAATTGCTTGTGTATTTGGAAAACATGTTCGGTCACGACGGGATTCTTTTTATGTCCGCTAAATGTATTATCAAATTTATTCATGATGACCCATATAGCTAGGGAAACAGTTCTGTTTCATCAGTGTGATCATTCTGATCATCTGTTCTGTTGAGTTTTACACAGTATCTTTGTGGTGTGTTTTGTGATGAATAAACACGGACCATTGTGAATTTTCATTCCTCTGCTTGTTTTAAATCAGTGCATGACTGATGTAGAATGTGTCATTGTGCTCGTAGCATGAGAGCGAGAAGACAAAAAGCTGCACTTGTGAGATTGGACATCATGTATCTTGTTTAATTATCAGCTTTAATTAGTTTATTGAGGCGACAGGTCTTGTATGATACATCTGGTGTTTTGATCTAATTGTTCTAGCCTGAAATATGTTTATGCCTGACAACATACAAGCAAACTAGACTGAAAAATATTGTAAATTTTTGCTCCAAAATAGGTGACGTGACAGTGACACCTCAACACTTAAAGTCACAGTATAAGTGGCTGAAAAACAAATGCGAAAAGTATGTCATTATCCTGGATCTATTTGTGTTGATTGTGATAGACATTTGTGAACAGCATAAATGTCACAAAACCCTGTTTTAAATGATAAAAATTGTTCTGAAGTTGAACATGAACTTTTTATATTGATGCAGGTTGTTTACGACATGAAAATTCCAAAGAGTGGTTGTGTGTAGGAATTTACAAATTCCCCACCCCATATGTGGGGGATTTACTTGGTTTAGGTGGGGATTTTCCAGGTTGTCTTGCCCCAGGGGGTGGGGCATTTGGCAGATTTCACAGGACTAATTTCCAAATCCCCCACTAAACCCCGAGGTGGGGGGGGTGGGGTGTTACATTGACTGGCGCATAAGTTTGTGATTCGGATTCGACAAACACAGCGTGTTAAAGATACAGTAGACAGTATAAATTGGCGAATCGAACCATGAATATCCCTTTTTCTCTTCCGATTTATCATGTATGAACACAATAATTAAATGTAAATTTATCTGTGCATAATTGTTGGTCGGTGTGAGTTATAGATTGACATTATTTTACCAGACTAGTGATGGCAACAACGGAACTTGCAGTGTTGCTACTGCACTCAGACGAGTATTATTCATTCATGAACAAGTTCTCGTGTAAACAGCATTCTTATAAATGATTTGAATTCTTTAATTATAGCATTTTATTTTTCATTGCTTGATTTTTTGTTAACACAGTGTTAGATTCGGGCATACGTCGTGCGGCGGTGCTGTTCATGTTATCTAGTACAAGAATACATAATAATCATAGACTATCAGTGAAATGTTTATAGTTATTTCAAAAGATTATCTTATTTTTTTATTTTAAAGGGTCAGTGGAAAAATCTCCTGTGGTATTATTCGTGAGTGTGTGGGGGTTCGAATCCCGTTTGGGTTATAGTAAATTTTATTTCTTTAACCTGAGTGGACAGTTCTGCTGGTGGATATTTACTTGTCCCCGAGTCTGTCTGATAGCTCAGTAAAAAGCTTCGTGCTTTTCCGATTACTATATATGTGTGTACTGTGTGTGTGTACTGTGTCTGTGTGTCGTCTGCTCCACGCATACCGTGTTGTTCGGTCGCGCACAGAATTGTAACATCTAAGTCGGTTACTGTGACCAACTCTTTTGGGTTGGAAGCAGTGGCCGACTGGTTTTGTGTGAGGCCTAGCAGCTAGGCGATGTTGCCGTGAGTGTGTGGGGGGTTCGAATCCCGTTTGGGTTATAGTAAAATTTATATTTCTACAGGAAGGTCCAGTTACGTCAAAAGACAAAGGCTTGCTGAAGGTAAGTAAAACATAAAGCACCAAGATCTTTGACATTTTACAATATTTTGATGATTTTATTTCTGAACTAATATCCAAGGAAGTTGTCGTTGTTGTTGTTGTTGTTTCAGTGGAAGTTTTACACAGAATTTTGATATCTTTTTAATGGAAAACAATGATTATCTGTGTTGTAAATTTTGTTCTAGTGTGCATGTTGGCAAAAAAATCTTTGGCTAAAGACTTCTAGAATTCTAAGCAATTATCTTCAACATAATGCTGACTAATATTTATCATTTAATAGATATTTGACGGGTAGCTGTGTTGATCTAAGTAGATAATCACTGGGGTTTACTCCCGTTTAGTTAGCACATTCAGACCACAAATTTGACATACAGAACAATAAGACATAGAACCGTGTTGGTGAACACTTCACTCTACCAGAACACTGCATCAGCGATTTCAAGGTGGCTGTATTAAAAAAAAGATGAGATACAAAAACAAAATGCAAAGAGAGGAACTTAAGAAATCATAAATCATTTTGACTGTGTAAATAGAGGACTCAACCTAGACTATGGGTTTCTATCACACCACAAGTAACTGTTTCCTCCTGACTACAGTTTGCCTTTTAGCCATTGGCTCTTTATTGCCTTTGTTTATTTTTGACACTTCTTAATTGCACCTTCGTTTTGTTTTCACACCATCTGTTTGGTATATTTTCACATGAGTATTCTTGGCCCTTCTGCTTTCTTATTCATTCCACTTTGAAAGCTCATGATAAATTCAACTAAAGTTGATATCAGTGTGCTACCTAAACCCCAGTGTTTATCATTTAAGTCATTGTTAATTTCCTTACTTGCCGGACAAATGGTCATTCCACAAGTATTAGGTGGTAGATTGTAAAATACCTTAAATCAAATAAGATGTGAGGAACGAAATAATTCTACAGTATAAAGTTGAGAATGAGTTGCAACCAGACTCTTCAAGGAAAAAATATGTAACACAATCTTATGTAATTATAAATGTAACACAGTTGATCATACTGTCTGTGCTTTACAAATGATTATTTTCAATGCCATAATGTTTGGCTATTACCTATAATATGTATTCAACTTTCTTCAGCAAAAAAAATCGTAAAAATTGTACTTTTTTAAAGAAGAAAATTAATTATGTTTGGCACATGTCACAGTTATTATTATGTTATGGCATATTACAGTTATTGTCCTATGAATTATGGAAGGTGATGGGTGACTGACATTTCTTTTATTTCTACAATTGCAGTCACCCGAGCCAGCAGGTACAGAGAACATCTCAATAAGCCTAATGGATATCTTAGGCAGACCTGCTGGCAAAGGTGACGTTTCTAAGAAACTGCTTTCTGGGCATCAAGATCCAAATGCCAAATGTCCCCCAGCAATGCCCAGTAAAGCCCAGCAAGCCATGCAAAGGGACCAGGAATTCCAATAACACCTCGGATTCCAAAGTGTTACACACCTGGCAATGTGAAAGACAAGAACCTCACATTGACCATGGGAACAGTGTATCTCAACCGTTACGAACTCAGGTTGAAACTTGGAGATGGGGGATTTGGAACAGTAAGTATGCACTACATAATTTATACACTGGGACAAACCTTATGTCTATAGCACTCTTCTGTTGTCAGTTTTTGAATAATTTGAGCAGTCAGTATATTTTTGCAGCTTGAAATGTACTGAAAAGTGGTCAACAAAACAATACCCTCTGTCTTACAAACAAGTAGAATAAACAAAATGGTGACAATTTCTAGAATGTACAGGAAATACATTCACACGATCTAAGGGCAAAAATAACCATTAGTTTTTGTTAACACACATCACTTTTAAAGTTTGAACCCTGCACATCATATCTTTTTTCCACTTCTTGGTATTCAACAAACCTTTGCCATATTATTTCTGCATTAAAGGCTAACTCTACTACCTAACAATTAACAATTTTTGCCTTAATACAACACTCCCTGAGTGTGTTGTTGAGCAATAAAGTAAAGTAAAGTAATATTGACTCCATTTCATAAATTGGAGAATCACAGGGTCACCATCGAGTGTTGTTTTACATGGAATATCTTAATGATGGCATCCGCACCTAGAGTATTCACAAAACTGATGCAACTGGTCATTGAAACATTGTCCTTTAGGTATGACCATTCCAGCACGACATCTTGCTGTTCAATCAATCCAAGGAACAACTAGTGGGAAATAGAAACATCCTGACATTTCTCCTTTGACTAGTTGCTTGGGATTATATAACTTCACAGATTTAGAAGTATAATAAAATATATAAAATAATGGTTTAAAGGTTTCCCGAAACACTCCAAAACAACAATGTCCCTTCCTCAGGGCAAAATGGACCAATCTCTATACAAGTCTAATGCAATAAAAAGACTGTCATGGCATCTAAAGCTTCTGTCAGAGCATAGACAGTACTGTCTATGCACTGTGAATTTGTGAGAGAGTCGCTATTGTCAGATTTCGACGACACTACGAGGTACTTGACTCACTATCACTACAAGAGCACTGTTGCTCGCATTTCACTGCTAAACGAATTTCAGCTCCTTCTCCAGTTCTCACTCTCCATCATTCTAATGGGCATCACTGCAAGCTGCACAAGACCTATCATAGTCTTTACCATGTTCGCTCTGGTTATTCTAAGCTCAGTTCTTTTCTTGCATCGAATTACGCTTCAGACAGCAATTTCTGACCGCTGATAATGGTGGATTGTGGTCATCTACCATTGCTCGATTCTCGTCCAGAATGCAGCCATGTTGGAGAAGGCTAGACTTATAGTATCGGGGATGAGCTATTATACTCTTTGACTGGCTGATCGTTGAGGGCGCTATAGTCATATCTGGAAAGTGCATAAACGGAGTTTCGCGGTGCGATAGAGACCTCTGACATTTGTCAGAGGTCTTAGATTGATAACATTGCGGCTATTGACAAAGGTTGAGACGACCCAAACTAGCCAAAATTAGCCAAACACCATAAACCACCATAAACGACCCATATCATCAAGTAAACGACCTAAAATAAGCACAGGGATGAAATATGTCTCAGATTTCTGGAGAAAACCGCCCCAAAAACGGCGAAAACCAGCCGGCATTTTCGATCATTGCAAATTCCTATACATGCCATCAACGAGTTAAGGGGTTCGGTTTGTTTCTTCAATAGAGGGCGCTGTGCAAGATTGTTACTGCTTTTACAACGTAAAGTGTAGCACAGGGAATTTCCCCGTTGTCGTGTTTAGTGGCTTACCAAGGAATGAGATCAAAGTTTTTAGTTTATTACATTTTTACAGCTCATTCACATTTTTTTGATACCAACATTAATTTATTTGAATAAATTCTACAAACCAAATATTAAGATAACATGTGCCGTGGCCCTGGTTCCATACATGTACATACACATACCTGCATATATGTGCATGCATGCATGCATGCACACAAACATATATATGCGTGCATGCAGGTTACCATGGAAAGTTGAAGATCTAGCAAATAAATAGCAAATAGATGGCATTGATGGAAAATCATTAAAGAGTCTCTCTTGGAGCAAAAAAAAGCGCAAAATCTTCCAAAACATAGTTAAACACTAAAAATCGTAGAACTTAACCTTTTTTTCACTCACCTGCACATTATTGGCCGGTGAATGAGAGTCTGGAGACCACATGTTTTCGAAAATTCGTCAATTATGCCCCACTAGCACTGCACTGCACAAAGTTTGAAAAGCGCCCTCCTTCGGTGAGCCAGTTACGATGCTGAAGTTATTTTCGTTTTCAGTTGTGTCATCGAAATGAGCCCCACAACTTGGTAATTGATAGTACCAACAACATGGCTGCCCGCAATTCTGTCGACGGTTTCTCCAGAAGGTGGAGTTTTATTGTATCCCTGAATACCTAGAATGTTTGTTTTAGGTCGTTTACTTGATGATATGGGTCGTTTTTGGTGGTTTATGCTGGTTTGGCTAATTTTGGCTAGTTTGGGTCGTCTCAACCTTTGTCAATAGCCATAACAATGCCAGGTAGAGACCTCTGACATTTGTCAGAGGTCTTAGATTGATAACATTGCCAGGTAGAGACCTCTGAGATTTGTCAGAGGTCTTAGATTGATAACATTGCCAGGTAGTTCTGTTTTTTCTTGGGTAGAATTCTTTCATTTCATGCACCTTCAATATATCTGTCCTATTTATGTCTACAGCAATAGCTCAAAGCCCAGTATAGATTTCAAGGAAACGCTTGCTACTGGAATAGTGTTACAATGGAATAGTGTTACAAACTTAAGCATCTGTTTGCTGATTTTAGTTTGTGACTCCCTTTAATTTTGAATTCATTGCAGGTGGTCAAAGTATGGGATAATGAATCTTGCCAGGAGAAAGCAATGAAAATTATTAAACTGGGCAGCAACAGACGTATGCGCAAGCTTATGAAAGTCGAAATTAAAATTCTTAGTTGGATTCAAGAAAAAAATAATATTATATAGGGCTCAGCCTTTTGTGTCGCGCCAGGGGTTATTAAGATTGGCAATGTTATTGTATTGATTCATGATAAACTGTAATTGTTACTTCATAAACGTTTATATGACAACTACCGGTATGCCCAGTTTCCCTCTGATGAAAGCAGTTCACGTACGTACACGACGTCAAACCCTGCAGCAGGGCAGGTATAGATTTTCTGTAGCGTGTAAAATTTTGGACAAAAAAATTGGCAATTTTACAATGATAACAGCCTATTGCGATAAACAAGGGACGTATTATGCAATCATTATCATTGCAATGGTAACCGCACTGCCCACCTTCCACTTGCAAGCTGAAAACTATAGCGTTCCGTCTAAAAACTGGCAATTTTTGAATCTAATTATTGACACAGGGGGCGCTCTTCTATAATTCAATCCAGCATTCTTTATGTATGCCCCCGTTCATATGCACGACAGTTTTCTCCCTTTATCTATATTAACGATATTTTGTATCAGCGACAAGGTGCATAATAACATTACTGGCTAATAAAAGAGGTATATTTTATAAAAGGCATGTTATATAATAGTAATTTGTTTCGTTTTTGTTTATTTACGAGTACTCAAATAAAAAACATGGCGGCGCCCATGAAAGAAGGGTACACTTCGGTTACTCGCATAGTATATTATGAATAAGCGCATGCGTAGTCAGTAAGCCGCTGGCGCGACTATTACAGGAGAGAATGTACATATAGGTAAGCAGAGTTTAGTCACACTTCTTCATCTTAACAGTGCTACTGTTTCACAAGGTATCACACTTTTTGTCAGTTGGGTCTTACCATTCCAAATCCGAAATCCCATTCAGTTCTTTATATTCCAAAAATAAATTCCTCATGAAGTATTATGTGTGTGTGTGTGTGTATATGTATGTATGTATGTACGTATCCTAACCCTGTGAATGACAAACATTCTTAAAGAAAAGTCCAATTTTACATTTGTTCAAGACACTTACTTCTTCACTGCTTTCCAATGTATATTATATGCACTGCATGTATCGGCAGAGTTACTCATAACATGGATACTTATACCCACCTGAACCTGGCATTTGCATTGTTCCCTAAAGTCAGCTGTTTCATGAATATGTGCAACAGTCCAGTATGTTATAAACACTAGCTGAACATCATGTAAATACTTGTTTTTCTGTTTGTCTTAACAGTGATGATGGATTCAGCCTTCAAGTACAAAAATGCATTGTGCCTGGTTCTGCCATTGTATAGTTACGACCTTCGTGCAATGATAGATGATACAAAAGCAAAGGCGCTTTCTCTCAACAAGATCAGAATAATACTGAGACAGGTGTTGGCGGCACTTGTCTTTCTGAGCAGTACAGATGTCGGGATTGTTCATGGTGACATCAAGCCAGAAAACATCATGATCGCCAATCCTGATACATGTGAAGTCCAACTTATTGACTTTGGCCTCGCACTCCATCGCAGTAAATGTGTAAGTATCAAGTCTAATGTTAACATAGAATGCATCTCAAATTGAAAGTTTTCAATTTTATGCACATTTCCTAATGAAACATTCAAGCATTCTATGAACACAACATAGATAAAAATAAGGGGGCACATCATGCAGAATTTGCAAAGCAAACATACCAGTTGGAAATTCAAAATGGCTGTGCCATCCCTGTGTTTACTCAAAATTTACTTTCTGATTTCCATAAAACTGAGACAGTTAAAATGTTAAATTCTCCATTTGCTCTAAAATGACCCCTAACAGTAGACCAGAAAAGAAGTGTAGAAGTTTAAGTCTACGTAGCTATCTTTGAGGAGCATTCTACCTTGAAAAATTGTACCTAATCAGTGTGTACGAGTCTTGTTTTAGGATCTATGGTCTAGCTATACTCTGCGTTAGCAAAATTTAAAGGTCAGAAATTCACTGTCTTTATAATTTCAATTTCAATTAAAAGAAATTTTGATCATTTTGAGCAGAAGTTGGAATGATGTGATGTACTTCTCTCTGCTGTAATTGGACAATATTCTGTCCCAACTCTTCAGTTAACATTGCGCAATAATCATACTAAAATGCCTTTTGGTACTTTAATATTTAATCTTCACTATAGAGATTAAAGGACTCGCCCTGGGAACTCTGCTTTACCGGGCTCCAGAGTTCTTGTTTGGCACCAAGTTTGACCACGCCATTGACATGTGGAGCCTGGGAGTGTCCCTTTTTGAACTGTACACAGGGAATGAATTGTTCTCTGCACATGATGAGGTCAGTATTTCTCCAAAACAATACCTGTCATTCAGTGTGTTTACAGGTATGCAGTTTCACAAATTTTCTGATTGTTGGAGGTTTGGGACACATAAAATTGCTGAACAAGTAAATTTGTATTTCCACACCTTGCAAATGCTGAGGAAATTCTAGGATAGACTATGACCAGGATAACTTCATTTTGCATGACGGTTACCAGATGTACACTGATGCAATGCTCATCAGATCCATCAAATACTGACAACATGGTTTTGCAGAGTCATTATGGCATAATGTAATAGCCTTGGATGACTCATAAGATAGATTTCAGTGTCAGTATGCTGTACTATATTCTTGGCCTCAAATGTTATTTCAGCAAAAGTATTGATGACAATACAGTGATGTTATTCAGAACCAGCTTTATTTTTCATTATAGTTTACAAGTTTCTTCATTCGTTTATTTATTTATTTATTTATCTATTTATTTATTATTTATTTATTTTCATTACCATTATGGGATGAGCTGTTATTGCTTTTATTCACTGACGAAACATTATTTACTTGTTCTTCTTTCGGCATTTTATGACTTTTTTACTGAAATCATATTGCGAATCATTTAGGTTGCATAGTTTTAGTTTATTCAGCAATGCTGTGATGATTTAGATGGGCATTTCAAACAAAGGCAAAAAAGACGTGATGTACATGTCTTAAAATGATGTGGGCATGAGCAGAAATAAATCAAAGTTTTTTATCTTCTATAATTGTGAAAATAATTTTTGACAAATGGGCAGTTGTGTAACATGGATACCTCACTCCCTATTAATTTGTAGTCTATACCTTACTCCCTATTAATTCATAGTCTTCCTGTCTCCACAGCGAGGTCTTATTTTACAGTTCATTGACAGTTCGGGTGAAGTTCCTCAACATATTCTCAAAAAAGGAAGATTCAGAAAATGGTATTTTAAGAAAACCAACGGAAAATATGAACTGATGATGAGAGACTCATGCTATAACACACCTGTGAGTATCAGACAGAGAATATCAAACTTAACAGGTATTCAAGTGTGGTAATACCTCACTGATGAAGTTACTTCCAATGGCGTGAACGCTTTTATATTCACCATGTGTGACTTTTGATTAAATGACTTGTTCAGGATAGTTTTGGCAAGTGTTATATGATGATATTAGACTAACTACATATATGGCTCTTATTTGTAGATGATACAGCCCTTGGACAAAATCATAACATTTGACCAAGCTGTTAAGAGTGAGCCTGGTACAAAGCCCACTCATGAGGAATTTGATAAATTCTTTGACTTGGTAAAAAGGTTAGTGGTAGTCAGGAACTTTACCCTAGCTCTTAGTAGAGGTGCAGATGTAGGTCTACTCTAGAAAAATTATATATATATATATATATATATATATATATATATATATATATATATATATATATATATATATATATATATATATATATATATATATATATATATATATATATATATATAAATTTACTTTATAAAATTGTTATATTTTTAAAATTAAAAGAAAGATAGAATACCACGGGTGATATATTCACAATACACAGAACAGACAAAGTTTTGAATAATTAAGAAAGATTTATGCTTATATATATTTTGAAAGCATGTATGTTATATAATTTTCTAATGTATGTGGCTTAAAACACTTTTAACATAATGCTTTATTAGTGATGTTTGATGTTTATTTAAATTAAATGTTTTTAATCTAGCTAAAATGATGTCCTTATCTTAATAAATATTAGGAAAATTCAGTGGCATCTGAGTTACTTAGCGAATTGATAGACTTTGCTAAAAAAGTAAAAGTTTGGATCAAAAAAGATGTATTTTACAGAAGTTTGTTGAGCTAGTTAGCACAAACTAATGTACAGTGTAACAGTTACTCCATTCTAAAACCCTCATGGTAGTACTACACAGTACATATAGTACTGGAAATGGTGACTTCTCTCTGCTGATTTGACAGAGTACTGCTTTGTATGTCTTTTCTTTGACTTGTTTCAAATTGGATGGATAGGATGAGTATTCATTCACTATGAATGAAAGATGCAATGATACACACAATATACTGAGTGTAACAGCAAACAGCATTTCATGTCAAGTCTGTTTATGAACTATTAACTTGTCCTATGTTCCAGTTTGGTATCTTTGCAAGTATAATCATATTTATAATCACACACTATCAATTTCAACTGATGAATATGCATGGTGATTGGCAGCTTGCTTTTCCCTGTAGATATATATAGTCCTTGTTTGGATTATCCAATACTGTTATAGCCTTTCAAGGTTTAATATTTTACTTGATAATAGTATTGATACTATAGATAATTTTTACTGGTATGACTGCAGAATAATGGATCCAAACTGAACAAACTTACAAACATATTAATCCTATGTGTTCATTAGCCTATGAGCAGACCCCTTAACTAATTCAAAAGTTTGTGTAACAAATTTTGAGCCAATATGTTTTCAGAAACACAGTATGTAGCAACTTGTTTGAAAGTGTTCACCATAATCTTGGATCAAGTTTTAGGAAACATAGAAAACAAAATTGCTTGTTAACAATTCTACAGCATACTGATATATGATCCCATGATAGAATTAATAAACAGACTAGTGTTAAATGATGTTGCATCACTCTCAAGGAAAATAATATTTGATTTCATTATACTTTTACAGAATGCTGACATTTGATCCCATTGAAAGAATTGATGCACGGACTGCATATTATCACAATTTTTTTGATCCAAAAGATGAGATACCATCATTTGTCAGCAAGCAAATACACCCAGAGACTGAACCCAAAGCAGCAGAATCAGGATCCAAAGCACAGACTAGTGTTCAATAATGTTGCATCACTTTCAAGGAAAATAATATTTGATTTCATTATACTTTTACAGAATGCTGACATTTGATCCCATTGAAAGAATTGATGCACGGACTGCATATTATCACAATTTTTTTGATCCAAAAGATGAGATCCATCATTTGTCAGCAAGCAAATACACCCAGAGACTGAACCCAAAGCAGCAGAATCAGGATCCAAAGCACAGACTAGTGTTCAATAATGTTGCATCACTTTCAAGGAAAATAATATTTGATTTCATTATACTTTTACAGAATGCTGACATTTGATCCCATTGAAAGAATTGATGCACGGACTGCATATTATCACAATTTTTTTGATCCAAAAGATGAGATACCATCATTTATCAGCAAGCAAATACACCCAGAGACTGAACCCAAAGCAGCAGAATCAGGATCCAAAGCACAGACTAGTGTTCAATAATGTTGCATCACTTTCAAGGAAAATAATATTTGATTTCATTATACTTTTACAGAATGCTGACATTTGATCCCATTGAAAGAATTGATGCACGGACTGCATATTATCACAATTTTTTTGATCCAAAAGATGAGATACCATCATTTGTCAGCAAGCAAATACACCCAGAGACTGAACCCAAAGCAGCAGAATCAGGATCCAAAGCACAGACTAGTGTTCAATAATGTTGCATCACTTTCAAGGAAAATAATATTTGATTTCATTATACTTTTACAGAATGCTGACATTTGATCCCATTGAAAGAATTGATGCACAGACTGCATATTATCACAACTTTTTTGATCCAAAAGATGAGATACCATCATTTGTCAGCAAGCAAAAACACTCAGAGACTGAACCCAAAGCAGCAGAATCAGGATCCAAAGCACAGGTTGCTGGGGAAACAGGCTCTTCTAGCAGACAGCGTGGTAAGAAAGAACTTCTAACTCGCAGATTTTAAAGTATTTCCAATATTTCCATTCAATGATGCAGTTGAGTGTTCATTGAAGGTGACAAGATGAATTTTGCTAATAACCACAATGAAAAAATTGGGGGGGGGGGAAATTATAATGTTTACATACGGATGCCAGCAAAAACCAATGTTTGTCATGAACTTGTGAAATTGATGCTGTAAATTGAATGGCTCCAAATGCAGAAGTGTTTCAATTTCCCAAGTCAATAATTATTCATACATTTTCCTGAACCAAGGTATCAATGCTCTCAATGTAGTACATGGATCACTGAATGATAGCAGTTAAATTTAAGGCACAATAGCTGTCACTTTTTGTCAAATATTTTCAATATTATTGGACTGGAAAACATCCATACCAAAGGTATTTCATTCTCCTTACAGTGAGTTGAAATGAAAAGTACTTGCAGTTAACCTCACAAACCCAGCACATTGTGCACTATGTGTCATCTTTGACAAATGAATTCCGGCTGAACTAAAATTAAGTTTTCAACAATAACATTATACATAGCACACAAGTTGAACATTTGGCATTAAATAATCTAGGGAGAAGAACAATTAACTTCTGTTCACAGGAAAAACAACACTACCAGAGAATTTATAAAACAAACAGAGATAACAGAACTTTAAGTATTTACAGTGTCAATGCAAAGTTACTCATGGACAATATCTCTCTGTAAGCGCAGAATGCTAATTTTGGAAAATTTTTTGAATTTCAGGTTCAAGTAGGACAGCTGGCAGGAGAGGCGTTTTCTCTGCTTTGAGAAATTTGATGCGCCGTTTATTTCGTCGATCTTCTGCAAATGATGAGAAAGGTAAGTGGTAATATTCATGAAATCCTACATGGAACAGCTTAATTCTGAAACATACCGGTACATTGTGCAGCATTAACCTTTCTGATTCCAGCCCTATTCACAACCAAAATATTTGGCCTTGCATGAATGATATCAACATTGAGTGCTGTTGCCATAATGCTTTCTTTGTATTGCTCAGAATGGCTTGTGAACAGAATAGAGGGCAGAGAGGATTGTTTTTGATGAGGAGATGGGGGATGGATGGTTGAGGGGAACATTTTAAAATCACAGTGGGAAGGGGGTCATGAATAGTTTTTATTTTCCCCTCCAAATGTTAACTATATTCATAAACAAATAGAGTAACATATTTGCATGTAAAAGCACCTATGTTCACAATTTCTGAAAACTCACTGTATGGCTGCCCCAGATATTGTATCTAACACACCTTTTGATTTGATTTTAATACATAACCAATTGAATTGCAGATGAAACGGCAACTGTGAGCACATCACAGGTGACCCTAGAGCCAGTGATTGCCAGTGCTTCAAAGTCAAATACAGGAAGTAACATCATCAAGAGAAAAAAGAAGAAGAAAGCAAAGAAAGCTAAACTCATTGAGAACGAAAAAGGTAATCATTTCATTTTTCTGTTTTTTTGTTCATGAAATTCCAGGTGAAAATGAGATTCGGGTGAGAGGAGAAAAGGCATTACTAGAATGTGACAGACTCAAGATCTCTGTGTCAAAAAGTAGAGGTCACAAGTTCAAAGGAGAAAGTGAGAATAATTTTCTGACATCTTATTCCTTACAGAATCAAGTAGTCAAACAGACTCACCTTCACCAGCAGTTCTTGAAAATGATGGCCACAAGGACTCTGGGACGGAAACTGCAAAGGAACGTATTTCAAGTATGTAATTTATTCCTAATACAAGCATGATATAAGGCATTCAAATACCGATGCTCATTTGGTGTCCCTGTAAACTGATTTCAAAGGAAGACATCTGGGCCAATATTTATCGTCCTATCAAATTATTTTCTTTCGTTGCCGGTACTTTCTGATAAGGTTGTATTTTTAAGACACCAGCTAGACTGACTTCAAGAACAAAGTTCTGAAACTCTCTCCTTTCTGATAAACCAAAATAATTGGGAAAGGATTGCTAAATTATTTGAATGCTCTAAATACCAATGATATGCTACTTGAATGATGCCAGTATTGTGGACATAGCTGTTGGACATAAAGATATGTGTTTCATCACTGTGCCTGCTCCCAGGTCATTCATGCACATCATATCAGTACATATTTTGTTTTTCTGAAAATTTACAGTCATGAAGAAACTTCGCAGGCGCTTCCTTAAAGCCTAAGGCCATTGAGACAATCAGTGGGGCACAGTACATCAGATATCCCATAATCAATAATGATTTGTACTCTCATTAAAAAGGGCCCCATGAGATCTGACATATTGTCTCTCATTGTTAACAAATTGAAAGACTTGTTCTGAAAGTTATGAAAAAAAACATACATTATATCTCTCGATTCCCATTTTGAATGATTTGAAAAACTATGTTTGACAAGGCTAGGTAAGAAATATTAGCAATGCACAGAATCTAAATGGTCAAGATGGCCATACAGCTTGTTAAGTTATGAAATCTAGATGAATTAACTGCGCAAATGGGTAGCTAAGGAATGAAATCTAGGATAGTCCAGCTAGGATTTATGAAATTTTTCAGCCATTGGCAGCGTTTCAACATGGTGACTAAAAATGACGACCACATCAACAGTAAGTTTTCCGCCATATTTGCTTATTTTAAAGCAGAATATATTTATAAAAGGTTGCGCGTTCTAGGACCAATTTGTTTGAAAATAGTTGCGCGGAATGATTTTGTTGAACTCCCAGTATTTTTGAAGTTGATAGCAAAAACACTCGGACCGAATGGCACTGACAGGTATAGACTATAGAGGTCGCATAATGGATGATAATGCTTATGTATGCTACATCGTCGTGACATGGAGTCTGCCAGTTATTGGAGCCATTGACATTTGTTTCAACCCCTATTACATGACATTATGAAAGGATTTTGTCATTTTCATGTTTTAATCTTCGGGTTCAAAATACCTGATGCAATATGCAGCACTCATGGCCAGAGGCAAAGCCATCAAATATGGTACAGAATATCTTAGAAAGGGCCAAGTCACATCCTTGACTTGTCTAATGGACGTTTTACCTATAGTGTTGTTATTTTATACCATGTCAGTAATGGTGCACATTCATATACTTTTTATAGTGAAGAAAATATCCATATATAGACTTCTCATTTCTGGTGCATTTGAGAATATACAAAGTCCAGTTTATTTCCTTATCCTGTTTTAATAATAGAAGCATTGATGCAGTTGTTACAATTTGGGCCATTATGACCATTCCTTGCAAGGATATAATACATACAACCAATCTGATGTGGATCCTGGGATTGACCAGGAGCCTGGATCAATTAGATCAGAGAAAACCATAACCATCTTCACCAAAAACTGATGAATCTGACTGACCAGACTAATGTGGATCCTGTGGGTGATCAGTGGCTCAAATCAGTAAATACAAAGAAAACTCTGCTATCGACTTCCCCAAAGCCTGCAGATGCCAGGGGATGATAAACCAGCTGCTCATCTGACACAGGAACCTGATAAAATCTATCCATATGACATTTATTCCAAAGTCTACAGAAGCAAATCTGATCTGAGAAAACAACAGAAAACATACTGGCCTGTACCCTTATGTGTGTGATTATGGAAAGGGGTTTTCTGAGAAGAGAAGTATACATACAAATACGTGGCTTGAGGAGATGTATATGGTATATATTGAACCACATACTTGGCTTGAAGTCGCATGAATAAAACCAGAGTTCTGACAGCCACAAGTGTAGAAAGTGTTCAAAAGAGAACAGATCAAAAATGTGTCTCAAGCAACATGAAAAATCAGCCCATGACATGAATTTCATTTGCCAAATATGTGGAAAAGCATTTGGTATCAAGTCAAAAACAAGAATTTCAAATCATATTTTCCCACTTGAAGTCAGTCATTATAAGAATATTCTTAGACACCTTAGACTTTGTACTTTATGCAAAAGAGATGTTGGAGATGAATTTCATTGTATTATGATTTGTCAAAGTGTGCCTGGTTTAAGAGATACTTACTGTAAACACTGTCCAAAATAAAACTTCATTTTCCAAAGAGCAAAAAATTATCAATTTTTCATTAAAATTGTGTGAATTCTTCCAAAAGTTATTGATAGGGGTGTGGTATTTCATCAGAAAAAAGCTTCTCTTTCTCCAAAAGATAATTTGAAGGTAGTAAATCTAGCATAAAATTAACAATTAAACTTCAAAATAAAAGTGATAAGTTTAAAGTGCAACTTGAAATAATTTACCAAAGAGACAAGATTCAACCATTTTAAATTGACAAGTTTTATTTAACACCAACATTTGAAATAAAGTTCATTTTTGTCCAACATGAACTATAACTGTCAAACAAAATCATTGCAATTTACAGTTTCTAAGGGAAAAAAGCACATTTCAAATATTGAACTCTACAAAATCAGACTGATCTCTTCCAACACGAATAAGAAATATATAACTTTATCCATTTCAATGCAAAGACAACCAAAAATTAAGAGAACACCAAAATAATGGTCAAAATGACCCTAAAATGCTGTCACATTAGGTATAGAACCTGAAATTGGTAAAATGCCACAGCAATTGAAAGGACCCAAGAAATATGTTTCTTATGAGATGTGGTCAAATTGTTGAGGTATAAAAAAATCTGGTACCTTTCGAACTTGGACAAAAAGAATTGTTTATTTTCAATTTTTATTTTCAGCAAAAAATTTTTTTTTCTTGGCCTAATCTTCACATTTTATTTGGCCAAAAAAAAGAAAAAGAAATGTTTCTGGTCAGGTCTTCCTTTAAAAAATGGTGCAGCGACGTGTATTTTATTTTATTTTTTTATTTTTATTTTTTTTTCCCTCAAGGGAGGGAGGAGGGTCAGTTTTATAGTTTTATCAATATAGTCACATATATACTGTTCATGCAGTCACTGATCATGCCCCCCAAAGAATTTTCTCTTTCTCTTCAGCCATTTTGGTTTGGTGTCAGCCACGGCCAAAGGTCACAAACAGGAAAAAAAAGGGTGACGTGCTGTTGTTCAAGTGACACGCGCTGACCAGAAACATTTCTTTTTCTTTTTTTGGCCTTTCTTGTTATGGACTTCCTCAATAATTATAAATATGTAGTGATAAACAATGCAAACTGATTACCTCTTTAAATATATCCATCTGGACCAGATAGCCGAGGAAACCAAACACGTAGCGATTTTTGTTTTCCCTGAAGCAATTATCAAGTTGGGTAAACATTACATCAGGTAATGTGTCCAAGCTGAGCAGAACTTGTAGTATAATGTTCATTGTTAGATTGCTATCATGGCAGTATTGCATCACATCAAAAAATCCAAAAGCTGCTCTCCCATGGGCGAGGACCCCAGTAAGGTGTATAAGCAGTAGCCATAAACCACTAGTAGTCTTTCTTAATTGAAGCAATCTTGGAAGAGCAAACCATTTAAAATGTAATTTTTTTTTTGCAAAATGAAAGATAGAGTTCAGCATTTTGTTTCTTGGCCAGGGTTGCAAATAGATAAAAACCCAGTTTTGTTGACATGTAATCTCTTTTTGTGTTGTATTAAAATCAAAGAAATTCACCTTTACTTTTGCATTTTAATTTCTTTATGATATAGTATCAAATATTAGGGATTGTTTACACCGCCACCCAAATAAAAGAAAAACAACAATAGACAAATTGATATGTCTATCATTTAGCAAAAGTAACTTTTGTGTAGAGTGGATACTCAAAACAATAATTTAAGTAAATGTTATATGCATCAATGTCATTTTTATGATCATAGATAGCACATCTTTGGTACAATTACAGTCCCTCTGCATGTGATAAAACAAAAAAAAACCAAAACAAACTTTGATACAACTTGCACAGCAATCTAAAGTAGAATTTATTCCCAGTACATTTTCTAACATTTGGAAGGAAAAAATTGCAAATTTATGACAGATTTTAGTAAGCCTGCTTTTATTAATGATCGAAGCAACTACGTTAGTCTCTACATCAGTAACAGAAAATTCTGATACTTTTGAGAAAGAAGGAAAAAATCTTCCAAAATATAAAAGATTGTAATAAGCCTATTTTTTTGTATAATCAGGGAGACTGTTAAAGAGACAGTAGCTGTAATGTGTCAAGTGCTTTTACAAATGAATTCAGTCCAGAGTTACATTCAAATGTAAACCATAGTAGTGAGCTTTACACACATTCACTAATCAAAAGCTGAACACTGGACATTTCAAAATGTATTTGGATATGAACAAGAAATTGAAGTAAATACAGAGAGCAGAAATCTGAGAAATAATCATCAAAAGTTACAGCTACTGTCTCAGTAATGTCTCAATCTGTGACAAAAATTTGGTATTCTTGGTTAATGACAAAATTTGCCAAAACCTTACAGGTGTTAGTGAATCTGTTTTTATTTAGAACTGATGAGGCTAAATTAATATCCAAATTGGTAACAGAAAAATCTTGTACTTTTGATATGCAGTAGTGATTCCATAAAGTGACTGCACATCAGAAATAAAAAACCAAGTTCCATGTACAATTGGAGATTGCGTTTTTAATATTTGACTTTGTACAACATTGTGCTTATGTGACACAAATTAAATAAACTCAATGTTGTGATGAGGAATGCCACATATTTAAGTTTACTACTTGCAAGAGTAACCCTGCAGTATTTCCTTTATTCATAAATAGAGAGGGATTCTCTTTTTATAAGATCGTTTTTATTGACTTACACTCAAATTTCAAGATTGTTTGTCAGGTAATTGTAAAATGATATTTAAATTCACATTCTAATATTCCATTTTGGCCAGATGTGAAAAGACTTTGAGAAAAAGTTCTTTATTTGATTCATTTCTTTCCAAATTTTTTTGGTGTCCTGCAAAAATGGAAAGAACACCATAAATCTCAAATTTTATTAAAAATGTCCACCTTTGGAAAATGAAGTTTTATTTTGGACAGTGTTTGTAATTCTATTTTTGAGATTCAGGCACAGCTGAAACATTTTAACAAGATGTCCTTCTTCAAATACATAATGTCTTGTTCAGATGATTCCTTAGTGCATATTACTGCAAATTTCTTTAATGAGCTAATGAAAGCTCATAACATGTACATTTTGAGATGACTTTTTTCATTTCTTTCTTGTGAAGTTTTTCAAACTTGTAATTCATTTGTTTTGTATTTCATTTTATGCCAATGTATACATGGATAAATAAATAAATATTTATCTAAATAGTTATCCTATGAGTCACCACCCATTCGCATATCTGTATCTCAACGCCACGATACCGTCATTCAACTCAAGCTCAAACCATGCTCAAGTTCATATCAACCCAGACAATCCTTGTATAGCTATATAATGTTCACCACCCAGCTAAAACGTAAAAATGCTGATCCTTCAGCCGTGGCTCATGCAAGACTCCATGCCGAAATGGGAGACTATAGATAATGCTCTGTGTGTAATGCAACTAACCACAATGCCCAGCAACGTCACCACAACCTCTCCAGTCACATTAGAGCCCTTCCAGCCCCTCCAAGGGGCGACCACACCAACCAAGCAACCATCAACCTAATGACACTCGCAACCCTACAACCAGCCACACCAATCAACCTTACAAACTCTTTGCCATGTGGTAATGGCCATCAACATGCACAACTCACAGCCTGGCCCATTCATTGACAGCCTCAATTGAGTGGAAGGAGAACTACCCTTTACTCATTGCTGTTCAATTTTGGGGATGACTTGATGTTCAATTTGGGGGCTCCATAGTACTTGTTCAATTTGGGCACTGCATTACTTGTTCAATTTTTGCGGCTCATACTTTTTCAATTTGGGGGCACTGCTAAGGTGGCTGCCTTGGGCTGTTCCACCGTGACAATCAAATCAAACTGTCCATACATATCTGGAAAAAGGCTCGACCAAATGCCTTACATCTTGCAACCTGCCAGAAGCAACTTTATGAGCTAGTAGCGGGATTTCCACGTCTATGCCAATGTCAATGGTACAGAGAACTCTATTGCGGACTAAAATTCTTGCTCCATGATGGAGAGCTTCAGAGCCCTGGTACCTGAAGCAGATGCCGGACTTGTAAAGATAAAATACGTGTTATTCAAATGTACAGGATGCATATAGATCGTATAGCTCTTCCACCACTTGGACACTCTGACCATAATTGGTACAATTGCCTCCCCGATACAAACCTCTTGTCAAGTGTGAACCTGCTGTCACTAGAACAGTCAAGAAATGGTCAATATCAGCATGTGAGGAACTTAAAAGTTCCTTTGAATGTACAGATTAAATGTATTTATTGACAGTTATAGCCTTGATGAACTGACGGATACCATGATTGACTATATTAACTTTTGCGTGGATTGTACCATTCTGACAAAGCTTATGAAGGTGTTTGCAAACAATAAACCGTGGATCACCAGAGATATTAAAAAAGAGCTGAAAACGAAGATAGGAAGCTTTTGCCAGTAAGAATAGTGATGATCAGTTAAAAGAGGCACAAAGAGAACAAAAGGTGATAAAAATCGGTAAAGATGAGTACAAACAAAAAAATGGAACAGAACTTTAAAGGTAACGATTTGAAAAAAGTTTGGAAGGGTTTGGAAACTAATGAGCAATTATACGAATAAAAGTTAACAATCCAGTTCTGTACAATATGCAAATGAGCTAAACGATTTTTATACAAGATTTGATCAACATGATTTCAGTGATGATTATTCATTGATTCGCACCACTCTTACTGACTTGATCAGGAACAATGATGATAGAATAATCACCAACGAGGATGAAGTCTGTCTGATTTTGTGTAAGTTGAACTCCACCAAAGCCGTCAGACCTGATAATGTGTCCCCTAGAGTTTTGAAAACTTGTTCAAGTCAATTACCCAATATTTTTAGCTTTATTTTTAACCTATATGTTTCAAATTATGTCATGTGCCACTCTTGGAAAATATCATGCATTATTCCAGTCCCTAAACAGCCTTCCGCAACCACTTTGAATGATCAGACCAGTTGCTCTTACGTCAGTGGTGATGGAGGTCTGTGAGAGGACTGTTTTAAACCATTTACAAGGACAAGTTTCTCAATTTATTGACAACTTCATTTGCATATAGAACAAAGAGAGGTGTTGATGACGCCGTATTACAGGTGTTAAATAAAGTTTATGCCACTTCGATCGACGTGGAAATTCTGTCCGTCTGATGTTTTTTTATTTTTCTAGCGCACTTAACACTATCCAACCATATAGTCCAAAAGTTGCGGAGAATGAATGTGTCTCCTTCAACAGTCGTATGGATTTTTGATTATCTCACCAACAGGCCCTAGTTTGTTAGACTAGGCTCTGGTAAGCATAGCACCATTATTTCCAAGATTCTGTACACATATTGTACAGGTGCACCCCAGGGCACGGTACTCCCCTCATTTTTGTTCACTCTTTAAACAGCAGACGCGAGACATAGTCATAACTCGTGCCCCTTGTTCAAATTCGCTGATGACACAAGCTTAGCTGGCTGTATATCTAACAACGATGATTATAGCAGGTGTGAAATTGATAATTTTGAAGGTGTGATCAGTTTCTACACCTCAATCTTATTAAAACTAGTGAGATGGTGATTGATTTTAGTCAAAGGCACGATAAGCCACAACCAGTGTGCATTAAGGGGGAAACAGTTGACAAAGTGTGTACTTAAAAATGTACTTAGTCAAATTTTGGACAATAAGTTAAACTGGAAGGAAAACACTTCAAATATCAAAAAATAACTCACCTTGTCTGTAATGCTTGTGTAAGTTACGGTCTTTTGAGGTAAAGCTAATATTTTGTACACTTTTATTCATCTACTGTACAAAGTTTTGTTTGGAGCTATTTGTTGGGATGGTAACATCTCTAGTCCAGGAGAAACTAGATTGGAAAAGTAATTTAAAAAGCTAGTAAAGTGTTAGGGCAGAATTATGCTCCTTTGATGAAACTTATACAGATAAAATGATTTAAGAGAGAAATGCCATCCTCAGTAGTGCGATAATCCTTTGTAAAAAGAATTTGATAGTCATCGTAATTGAAAGAAGTGTTAGATTTAGAGTGCACTTTGCACACACACGCGTTTTAAGTAGTTCTTTTATACCAAGAGTTCTTTTAAACTACGATTTCAAATCAAGCAGAGCTAAGATTTTTAAGCAAGTTTGTTTTCGTCACGTTTTTATGTTTGTGTGTGAGAACGTGCTTGACTTGTTATTGTTAGTAATTGCCGAATTGCTTTGAAGCAGATACATGTATTGTCATTTCTCCATGGAGATCAATAAAGTATTTGTTATTATTGGACCGGATGCTTTATTTGTTAGCACAAATACCAACCCTAGGAATGTGATAGAGGAATTTTGAACGGACACTGCTTGACATACCACTGCTAAATGTCACCCATGGCACTCGGTCATCTCACCAGCCCCTGGCAGGGGGAGGGAGGGGGCCACGTGGAGCTGCAGCAGTGCAGCCACTTGTGCCTCATGTCACATGAGGTTTGGTCATAATGCAGGGGTATTATAGTGGGAGCCTGTTCAGTTGGAACCTGTGAGGGACCTTATACCATTTCCCAGGCCGCTATGATGCCTTGACTCCCACACTCCCTGTTGGCAGCTAGTACCTGCATCCCTATTGCTGTCCACCCTGAGGCAAATCTGCAAGCAGCCTCAGGGGAAAGGTGGTGATGTCGCATGGATGTACCATCTTCCCTGGATTTCGGCCAAACCTTTGTCTCTGTGTCGTTTCTTTGCATTAATGGGTGATCATGGCTTTAAATTTGCTATAATTATATAATGCTGGAAAGAGGCACGGAAATGAAGGCCAAGACCACTGATCTGTGCAGGCCAGTGACCAGTTGATTGGTCTTATCCTCGCTATATTTACCCTAGATGTAACACAATCCATGCCTATAGGTAGTTGCTCCCTTCTCTCACTCATTGCGTGTCATATCCTATCGAATCATAACCCATTCGCTAAATATATCTGTATCTCAGTCAACGATCCCGTCATCAAGCTCCTACCATGATCAAGTTCACATTTTAAAACTCCCACCCTTCCAACATAAAAAAAAACATACAAAAAACAAAAATGCAACATCACTGCAGGGTAGCAACTCACAAATAAAGAGAAATGTAACTGGTTTCATATTTTGACAAACTAAAAATTAACTCAATAAAGTTCCATGGGGTATACTGTCATGGGCCCACAGTGGGTGCCCAGTAGCATGCTGCCTGATGGGATGTGAGGTTGGATCCTGTTAGGGCCCTATATTGCCTTCAAGGCCACTACAAGGCCTTGACTCCCACACTGTGCCAGTATGTGCATCCCCTGGTAACATGCTGCCCTCCCTGAGGCCATGAAGTTCAAATCTGCGAGTGGCCTCAGGAGAAAAGTGGTGATGATGCTAGGATGTGCCATCAGCCCCTGAATTTTGGCCAAACGTTTGTCTCTGTGTCATTTCTTTGCGTCAATTATAGATGTTTATCTTACATTTTGTTCATGAACCTTTATTTGCCAACTGCTTCTCAAAATCTGATAAAAGTCTCAATGACAAGTTACTACATTAGAGTGTTATATTTATTCTTTATTTTATGAAAAATGACTCAGTTAAATACTCATAAAAGTGTGTCCTTTTGCTGCTCAGGGGTGAGTAGAAATGTGATTTTGTAAAATCACCTGAAATTTCAGAACGACAAGTTACCCACAGTCTGACAGTGAGTGATTGAGGACAGTTGGTGTTTGGTAACTGAATAATTTTTTTTTTGGTAAATGTTAGACCATGAAAAAGGAACAAAGTTCATTTTAACACAAATTCTAAAGCTGTGCCTTACTGTCTCTTCCTTTTTTGATGGTAGAAAGTGGCAAGATTCTTGCATTTTCAAGAAATGAATATTCCTGCAGACTATTAATGTGATAAAATATTTATCCATAATATTTATTAAACATATGTAGGTAAAATTATATGAAAGTTGTGAGGGACAACAGATCACATGATTTGGCTTTGATCAGCATCTGTTTTTGTAAATGTCACTCTTCAGGGCAGTAACATGCAAATAAAAATGTTGGCACCTGTTGTGGCTGATATTTATTAAAGACATATACTGTTCCACTGTAGATTTTCAGCAAATCGGTAGTCCTCCAAATTTTTTCCACACTTTTTGATATAAGAAATATTTCAACCACTCTTTATCCTCGTATAGAAAGACAGCAGAAATCTTTTGCTAGAGTGATTTTAGATCAAGACTTTAATACTCCTAGTCATGTTTTATTTAAATCCTTAAGGTGGTTGCCAATTATGAGTTTCATACGATGAATCAGTTTTAATGTACAAAGTCCTGAATAACCTTGCTCCTGATTATCTTAACGTTTTTAGAGGTGTAAAGCAAGATCACGGACGTAACACAAGGTCTGCAAACAGACAAGATCTGTATATTCCAGGGCATAGAACCCAATTTTCCAAAGAAATTTTATGTACAACGGGGTTAAAATATGGAATACTTTACCTGGAGAGATCAAATCTAGCTCTTTACTTCTATCATTCAAAAGAAATTGCAAGTGCCATTTTTTTTAAATAGATGGGATTATCTTACTTTTATGTAATTTTTTAAATCTGTTTTTAGACTTTTTTTTTTACTTGAAGCGTTTTTTTCAGTATAAAGTTTTCTTCCTGAATATTTTTTTAATGTAAATATTGTAAATGATGTTTTACTCGACTCTGTGTGAGAAGAGCCTCAGGCTCAACAGTTTATCGAGTTTAAATAAAGTCTAATAATAATAATAATAATAATAATAATAATACAGTTATTAGGATTCTTTACAAAAATTAAGGAAGTAGGGTATCTACTATCTTGTTTTCATGAAAATCATAAGTTAGGGGTTTTCCGTGAATATTAAGTGTGATGACCGCTTTGAATTCAAAAGAGTTTGGTTCCTAAGTCAAACTTTGGCATCATGACTTACAATTTTTAATCTAAATTTTAAAAGAGAATTTTCAAATGTTGCCTCAAACACAATATGAGCAAAGTTAAATACTTTGACATTTGAGGTGTGTACAACCCTAAGTTCCAAGCTGTACTGTAATTGAAATTACTCAAACACTTCTCTGATTTGCACTCACTATCTCTCTTCCTGTATCAATAATGCATGCTGTTTTCTCTATTATCATGATCATTAATATTGAATTTTCTAAAATGATTAAGTTTATCCAAGGTTTACATATTCTGCAGAAATCTCTTCCACAGTTCAAAACCTATCTAATTTCAACACATCAAATAGAATCATGGAATTTCACTCTTTGAGTGCACTTGTTTTGCATTAGGAATGTGACAGTCAATGTTCAAATGAAGTCAGACTTTGGTATTTGAACTTCTACCAACCAAAATACAGCACTCAGTGATCGGACACCTGTCATACCTTTCGCAGAAGTTCCAAACCAAAATAGAGACTTTACTTGGGGATTGTTTACCGCCAGATTTCAGACATACATTTATGCATAATGCCAATGCCAAAATAACTTCTACCAAGCATAAGGAAGACCGCTATAACAAAACTACTAATGCCAGAGTACTGAATACAGCTTGAGGCTTTTTCTGTTTTCTCGAAAAGCATAGCACAAGCACTAGTATTCTCTCATTCTCTAGCACATGGCTCCTGGAATGAGTAAATATTGGAAAAAAACTCACTGTGAATGTTGTCTTCACAACTGGTCTGCCATGTAATGCAACCAATGGCGGGAAAATCTTGTAAATTACAGCTGGACTATCTCAGATCCGTTGCTTAGCTACCCTGTGCTTTGCTAATACCGGTATATAGGCCTGTTGGAGTGAGAAAGGAAACAGCATCATTCGTCAATGTTTTTTAACCATTGTGTTACCTTTTCCATAGAGATTTGTATGAGGAACACTAAGGGAGATTATTTTCTCCTATGTTATCAAGCAAAAGGATTATATTTTTTGAGTAGACATGATGAAAGAAATTTTTGGTTGTTTTCAGAATACCAGTTTAGTCAGAAAAAATAATCATGTCTGGCATATTAAGCACTAGGCTGATAACTTTTATCATAAGTTTTGGAAGTACTTTTATTTAAATATAGTTAAATAATTATTGAGATTTTTCATATCAGTATTAATGCATAGAGAGAAAAAGTCATTTGATAGGAAACCTCTAAAGGTACAAATCAAAGAGCATTATGGGTTATCTGTACTGTGTGAGGCCATTACCTGTACCCAAGACACATTGCATGAGGTGATGGAAGATGGCAATTATACAGTGCTGACCAAGGTAAATGAAAGACAATTGTGATCCTAGCTCAGTGTGGTTTCTTAGATCTAAGAAACCACACTGAGCCAGGATCACAATTGCACACACTGTATACAGATGCAATCAGTCAAAGTGAAAGAAAGACTTTCTTCACATATGATTGAAGGGTAAAATGCTGTTTTGTTGTTCTACTATCTTTTGCTCTTTTTTAAATTTTGAGATTAGAACTCATAAATGTGTAGTTTCCCCATAGAATGGCATCATTGCAGGTATGGTGCATCATGTGCTTTAATATGCATATATGTATCTTATATATAACAATGCGCACCGTTATCATGGCCATAATTGTTGGCAACATAATTCATATTTGCGTGAGTATAAGCCCCAGGTTTGGAAACGCAAAACTGGATTTATTCTGTAGGAGAATAAATCCAGTTTTTCTTATTCTGTAGAAGAATAAATCGCCCCAACGGTTCTTCCACTTCCGCTGAAATTATGCTAATGCTTGTTTATTGAGAACCACACAAGCAATTAACTTTCAAGGAATTTAAACAATCTACCTCAAGCAGAAATTGTGGAAGGCAAAAACATACCAACAAGAACCAACTGACTATTCTGCCGTTCTTAGAAACTAGCATGGTCAATATAAAGTATACTGACGAACAACCACTGCCAAAAAGGTAGTAAAAAACCTGGGATAATTTTTTTCTCAGAGTATAGGAAAAGTGTATCATGCATTTCTTAACATTGGCTGACTGTCATGCTGATCAGCTGAATTATCATACTCTCTGTTTTCTAAATCTTGCAGAAATCATGATTTTAGAGTATGTACAAGCAACTAATTATAAACATGAAATGTGATACCAAAGTAGAATATGTATAGGAAAAATATGGTAAGCCTTGGTTTGATGGTGCATAAAAAAGCCAACTATTAATTAAAATGATGACAGTGTATTCAATTTTACTTTGAACATACTTTTCCATATTTTTTTAATTGTAGGAAAACACCCGACACGTGCAGGCTTCCAATATTGAGCAAGACAGTGCTAATTTCTGCAGTTGCACAACCCACTAGTTCTTTTGATCATCTGAAAGTCATTTATCAAAGAACAAGTCAGATCTACTCTGAGAGGAAATGGCAATGCTGATCAATCAGCTTCAAGTGCTTAGAGCAATGTTAGCTGGATTAAAAGTTCAAGGGTGCAGTGCCGTTCTTCAAGATGTATCTCAAAAAGTATATTAAAATTGGAACAACAATTTCTCTCATTGCATTACATTTCTACTCTGTGTTAGCAAAAATGTATAAAATATTTTAATAATAAAGTTTCTGTATTTAAATATAATCATAGCTTCCATAATTGTTCATCAGCTGTGTCCTAGTGTGAGATCTTGGTATCCTTTAAAAGAGACAGTAGCTGTAATATTTGATGATGTTTTCCCACTATTCTTGGTTTTAATGTTAACCACAGATACTTATGTAATTACCCCAGAACCTGTTGCCATTCAACTTGTCAATCAAGCCTGATCCACAGTGCAAACTGCATTGTCACTGTTGAGAATTGAATTCTACTCCTGGCTAGAGTTCAAATGTAAACAATAATAAGTGCATTTTAAATAATGTGTAGATGCTACGGTATGTTGACAAGTTAAATAGTAGGTGTTTCAACAAGAAATTGTTGACATTAAAAACAAAAGATACTGAAAAAAAATGTCAAATGTTACAACTACTGGCCTTTTAAATGAAAATTTGGAGACCAACTGAAGGGTGTGTGCACTAGTCTGAAATACGGCCAGAGCAGCAATTGGCAGTTTGGACAGGATAAATGATAAACTAGCAAAGGATAGCTGCCTGATACACACAATGGGCATAAATAACTTAACATTTTGCATATAGACTTTGAAATCCTCACAGAAACATATTGTCCATCCGAATGGATGGCATTCCATGCCTCCCCCTTGGTTCCTCATTCTTTTTTCATTCTGGTATGACCTGCTCTTTAAAATTGCACTTAATTTTTTTTTTAGTATAAAGTGAAAACTTATAATCAAATGCCCATTCTGTCTCAAGTAATGTTGTTGTACTGCAGCAAAAGGCAAAGTGCATTAAATGGGTTACTGAAAGAATAGCTGCAAGATTTTTGGATATCAACGATCCCACAGTTAATGAGTTTGTAAGAAAAAGAGATGGATCTTCCATCCAGTGCAGCTTGTGAAATTGGAACAGAAGGGTCAAATGTGGCATAACACATGGACACTATGTAGATATCCTTTAATCAAGCAAATTGATCCATGATATTCTCTGTAGGTGACGTACAATTCAAATGCCTTTAGTAGTACTCAGAATAACTCCATTCACTTAACTCCATAGGATAATTTGTAAAAAATTTTATTCAATGCTGTTGACACGTTCCCTTTATTACTGCATGACATTTTATCCAAAATACATATTTTTTGAGACTCACTTTTAACAATATCTATCAACTTTTAAAGTAGATCTTAAGTTTATACTAGTGTCCAAGATAAATGTTTACACCATAAAACTGTGAGGGAATGAGTTGTAGTTGCTATAATAGTACAACAACAGAGAAAATGTCAGGCTAACACTGCAGTGTTAAAGTATACATCCACACATCATTAGAATCAATGAATTATTGGTTTGAACATGAAAGTGAGATGGAAAGTTGCAAAAGAGCATTTTCTTTGGTTGGCAGCGTTCCACAGGAAGACTGCAGACAATGGTTCTTCTAAGAAGAGACATCGCACACTGTCATGTAAGTTTCACACGGAAATTGATAGTGGTAAACTTAAAACAAGATGTGAAATGAATATGCTCCTTTGTTTCAATGACTGTACTGGGTGCAGTTATCTATAATTGACACTTTCACTTTCTTATTTTCACAAGTTTGCCATTCAGTCATTAAAGGTATACTGTCACCTGTTCCAATTTTGCCACAGTTACCATGGAAAGAGAAAATCTAACCAATCACAGACTTTAAGCGGGTGGCCGCTTTTTAAAAAACAGCGCCCTCACATGGGCATTTTGAATACCAAGGAACGCCCCTTTGACCATATATGGGCATAGTTAGATTACAGGTGACTGTATACCTTTAAGGGTAAAAGTCTATAAATTATGCAGTAAGTGATTAACTGGCATAAAACTGCAAAATGGCTTTCAATATGCCTATATCTGGTTATGATGAACATCTCCAGTGAATTCATTGACTTGGGTGCAGCCAATCAGATGTAGTACACAAAATTGAAAAAGTACATTAAGTATGGAACTTACAAATTTTTAATTATTTGATAAGAAACTGCAGTATGGCTTTCAGTTCTCACATGCTGTTATGAGAAATATCTATACTGAGTGTAATCAGATTTGGTGAGGCCATGATTGATACATGGCTTCAATTAAAATAAAAATGAATATACACATTATCAAAAAAAATTTTAAAAAATCGCGTCAAGCACATACTCACATTCGGTTTGAATTGGTCCATTCAAGAAATATTTAAACCAGAAAAACAAGAATGACAAAAGCAAATAAGGTCTGCAACTTGGGTACTAGAGGTCAACTTTAGGAACATGCATATGAACTTCTTTAGCAATAGGGCATGCAGATCCTACATAGATAAGCAAATGTTAATAAAAAAAATCAGCCAAATGTACAAAAAGAAAAGGTTGGAGAGTGGGGAAAAAATAATGTACAAAGGATAAGGAAAAAAAATAATGCAACCTCATCAATCTTTTAGATCTCCCCCTCAGCTGTACTACCTACAGCAAAAAAAGCCTTAAACACAGTCCATAAAGATCATAAAGATTGGGGGTATACGTGAGATTTGTGTAACGTACCCAATACAGTGCAAAACACTACACATAGGTGAATGCTTCATGGATTGAATCATCCACAAATCAAGTATATGCATGTTTGCATAGGGGTTGTTGCCAATATCTATCATAGAAAAATATGTCTTCCTGGCATTTGAATGGAGCTTTAGCATCAAAATGGCAGACAATAGTCAGTAAACAATGTCAAAGAAAAAATTCAGAACTACAAATAGAAATGCACGTGATTGCCCATATTTGGGCCGGGGCGTGATATGTTAAAAAAATGCACGGATCTGAGGGCGCTTTTGCTTCATACTGTCCTATGGTTGCAGCCTGGTGGTCACTTTCTTCAGTGCATTTTTGAAATCTTTGTAATACACAGTGTTTTTTTCTTTTTCTTTGTCTGTACCTCATCTTCACAACTTAGAAAGAGTCTCTCGAATTTACGATCACAAGCTTTACAAATACAATGTTGGATTTATTTCCTTGTCAGAATTCATACATTGCTTTTTTATAAATTTTACTAAAGGTTGATTTTCTTTCCGACATAAATGAAGATATTTTGTCTTAGATCACAAGCACACACCACACATGGGCCACATGGTTTGCCAGGATGGATAATCTCAGCAGCTGTTTTGACCCCACCTTTACCACATATGTTCATGACAATGTTTGAATTGATGTCATTTTTAATGATGCTATCTGGAGTTAGCAGTCTACCATTGGATACTAACTTGAAACATTCTGGTGATATACTTGTTTTAATTTTAATAAATTCAATCAAAGAAGAAACTGGAACAGAAGAAGTTTTTGAATCATAAGTAATTGTCAATCCACTTGGTGAAAGAATGAAAAACTGTTGTAATGGTGAATCCTGTACTTTTTTCAGGATAATAAGAGAAGAAATGACACACATTCCGAGACGTAGAAACACAAAATCTAAATCAGAAAAATTTGAACTAGTGTGGATTTCAGAAAGTGTAGCAGGTTTTGTCTCTGTTTGAAGGTTAAAATGTCCAGTATTTTTATGACTTTGCTCGACATAGCTATTATTTCCTTCATGTATATAGGATTTTTCTTTTTCATTCTGATTCATCTGTTGCTTCCTCTCTTTAAATCTATCAACAAGGGAATTAAATATCTGTGTAAGATGAAACGTTTGAGGTAAAATAAGAGATTTCCAACAACAGGGTTTCTTCTGACATAGAGATATCAGTTGACTCTGTGCTTTGCTCATTCTTTTGTGTAGTATGAGAAGTGCTTGCATATTCCTACAGCTTTGAAGTTCAGAGTTAATGTTATTCATTTTTCTTGTCAATCTCTGTTGCCATGAGGCCAGCCCCCTGAAATTTGCACAACATTTGGATTTAAGTTTCAGGCCGCAGTCCCTTCTGTGGTCTGACGTATGCAGGGATATCTTTTCCTCACTGTTTTTAGGAGCTAGACATCTAAAAGTCAGAAAACAAGAAATTGTTTCGAATATACACAGCCCTAGGCTAAAACGGAAACTCCTGTCATAGTGAAAATCTATGATATGATCAAATATAGTAATAGACAGGAAATAAACTTCTACCCATGGTTGTAGATTTGAAATCACTGTCATGACATCAATGCAGTGGAACAGTATACAGTTAAACCATGTATACTGCATAGACAGTATTGCAGCTGAGTAAGTATTGCAGAAAGCAAGTAGTAGGCATATCAATTGTGTAGAAGTGGACGAGTCATAGAAAGGCTTTTTACTGTGTCTTAAAAATGAAATAGCTGGAAATTAGTTGAGAAATAACACATGTAAAATCATATGGACCATCATTACAATGAAGAGTGCCACTATTGGTATGAGGATAGGTAGCAGAAATATAAATAAACACCAAGAGAACGTATACCAAAAAGAAAATATGAGATCAACATCAATGTCCATTTTATATGGATCAGGTTGACCAGGTCACCATTATACAAATTGACACCAATCTGAAAACAATATGTTCATCACCATATTCCAAAAACAGACCTATTTCCTCACATAAAGATTTCAGTAATTTCTGCCTTTGATCAAAGTCAGAAAACTTGTACAGTAATCTAATGCGATTGACAGAATCTGATAGAATATACATTTGAGAAGGGAAGGCGGATGTTGATTTTGTAAAATGAAAGCCAGGTATAGTTTGAACATTTTGAGTTTCGGACAGAAAGCATCAACAGTCAGCAGAGATTGTTTTTCCCCTTGAGGTTTGTTAACAAAGGGATTGACATGATTAACATCAGCAATATCTTACACAACAAGGACGTTATGGACAAAGTACCACCTTATTTAACATTTCAAGACCCTCCTATAGTGTCCTATACCTATTCTAAGACCATAGGTTGGAAATTGTTTAATTACAATAGGGTCTTGAAAGAAATTGATATTAAGAACAATGTTCATGATGGTACTTGTGATTGTATGTCATCTCCCTTTTGTTACAAACCTCACGGTCATATAATAACAGTTGACATGAAGATAGTTACATATCATAAGCTTCGGCAGCTGTTCCAGTTTGGCCCAAAATATCGCGAGCCACCCAAAGTAAACTGGAACTTTAACTTTAAGTTAATCATGGATGCTGCTGAGGCTTATGCTAAGAAGTGCCCGCTGCCCTCGAAGACGAAGACGAAGACGTTGGATGTCTTTCGGACTGGCTTCGCACAGTCCGTGATAAGGTAAAATCTCGCATTTCACGTCTTCGTTCTTCACATACTGTCATCAACACTACATCTGTCTTTGATGACCCTTCTGTACGGGAATGTCTAGATGCTTTACACGATAAATATGTTGTGCCTGTAGACAAAGCATCAAACAAATCATCTTGTCTGCAAGCAATATTACATTCAATGTTTAAAAAACGAACTTCAGATTAACTCTGATGATGAGAGTAGCAGAACCATTGAACAGTTTTGAGTGAATTTGGCATCAAGTTAGCGCAAGATGACAAGGTATTACCTAATCTATATTGGATTCCTAAGATCCATAAGAATCCGTATAAACAACGTTTCATAGCTGGTTCCAGTAAAGTGTACAACAAAACGCTTGTCACAACTTTTAACCATCATTTTATCAACCATTAAATCTGGTTTGGTACGGTATTGTGACAAAGTTTATGAAACTAGTGGGGTCAATCAAATGTGGATATTAAGAACTCCAAAGAATTGTTACATATTTTACAAAATAACAAAAAACATGTACAATTCAATCCACACATTTAATTTTTCAACGTTGTACACAGCCATCCCACATAACACAGGCTATCATCTTTCGTGAAGAAAGCCTTCTTTTACAAGAATGGTAGTCGTAGGTATGAATACATTGCCATCAAGCGCAACTTGGGCTATTTCACCAACAACAGCGATGCCAAACTCAAATACGGTGATGTTGAGGTGATTCAAATGCAATGTTTCCTAATTGACAACATATTTATCAAGTTTGCTGGCATGACATTCAGGCAAACCATATATAGGCATTCCCATGGGCACAAACTGCGCCCCACTTCTTGCAGACTTATTTTTGTATTCGTATGAAGCAGATTTCATACAATCACTTCAGAAATCTGGGTGTAAAAGGATTGCCAAGCGATTTAACAACACCCACAGATATATCGATGATCTCATCAGTTTAATTAATCCTGGTATATCCAATTATCTACACCACATCTACCCAGATGATTTAGAAATAAAAGAAACAACTGAAAGTGTGGACTCGGCTTCATACCTAGATGTATTGTTTGAAATTAGACAAAATACACTATATACTAAGCTGTATGACAAAAGAGACGATTTCAATTTTGAAATCATAAACTTTCCCTTTTTGTCGAGCAATATACTATCATCTCCAGCTTATGGTGTGTATATTTCACAACTCCTTAGATACAGTAGAGCATGCAATTCATATGAAGACTTTCGAGTTAGACACAGCCGATTAGCTCAAAAGTTAGTGAGGCAAGGATTCTCAGAAAGTAGATTAGTGAAATCATTTAAGAAGTTCTACGGTAGATACGGAGATGTTGTATCAAAATATGACCTGTCTGTTACTCAAATGATGAGTGACAGCATACCAAATTTTGACTCACAAAAGTAATTTGGTGAATTCACCAAATAACAATGGATTTGTCGCTTTGGGTCAATCTTGATAAACAGAATATAGAAAATACAACTGTGACAAGCTTCATATTCGTTGGAAACTGGAAAATAAAAACTGGACGTTTATGACGTAAAAAACCCTCAGACGAGGCTAAGTCAACTACTGAACTGTCGATGGTTACACGTGCACCTCAGTGTGATTTTGTCAGAAAGTTAATGCAAATTGTACATCAACCGGTCAACGAAGCGAAGTGCAATTAAGTCAGTTCCTAACAACCGTCAACGTACGTAGCTTCTCAATAACTTTTTGAGACCGCAGAAGTGTACAGCGAGTAACCTATAGTGGCCCTGTACTATTAGCGGTCAAACCAGAACAATAAACTTGAAAACACTTGTACTGAAAATTCCACAGAGACGCCTCTCAGATTGGAGAGATTATCTGTAGAGTCTGTAGAGTGGAATACTTATACTATAACAAGCCCACCACAGCAACACCAAGTCAGAAAAGATTTAAACAGCAGAAAAGCCCAATGAACTACTCACTAGTGAAGTAGCCTAGACCTTATTTTCCGCCTTTGGCCTTCGTGAGGTTCGTCCACACTTCAAAGGCAAAAAATCTCCGAAGGCAAAGATACCCCGGCGCAAGACTACCACCAGTGAACCGACAGTAACTACTGTGATACACAGGGGGACTGTGTGTGATACGATGAAGCGAACTGAAAATCGCCCCGTTCTGACAGAAAACAGTATTAATAATCCACGAAACAGGATAATACTGTTAAACGCACTCGGAACAGCACCAGTAAAGAGAAAATGACACAAACGTACGGTAAATGTGACGTTTCGATAAATGTTCGAGGAGCCACGAACACAAGCGTCTATGCGGAGACAAGGCTCAGATCAGACTGATTTTGAATTTGAAATTGCGCAGTGTATCATGGGTGTTCTCTAGATTTTTTCCCCGAAATTCGCAGTTCAGAATTCAATCTTAGCAAATTAATGTCTCATGACCGATCTTCAGCCTGTATATAAAAATGTTACACTTCAGAAAATGCGTAAAATTCATAATTTTCAACTCTGAAAATGCGCGTGTGCCAGATTGCTTGATTAGTCGGAAGAGGTTTTTTCGAAATCACTGACAGAAAAATTTGCGGTTAACCGCAAATACAGAGTAAACCACAAACATGACAAAGGCGGGTATTTTGGGTAAAACTGTTGCAATTTGTTACAACGTTTACGTCATAATCATGAAAGGGCGGGAAATCGTCATGCCTTTATGCGCCCCCTCGTACTGAATAGACCCGGGACGCGCAAACCTAAAGAATGCGTTCTATAACGGAGCATTGAGCGCTTGCGGTCCCACTGTGTATAGTTGCAGCGCATACTTTGTTCTTTTCTGAAATAGTATCAACAACGACAACAACAACAACAGCAACAAAAAATTTACTGAGTCCAAATGTATTTCTGTTTTCGGAGCTATTGACACCCGGGTGTCAATAGCCAGGAGCTGCCCTATATCCTCGGCCCGCGACCCTTCTCGAATAACTTCAAAACGGAGCTAAGTTACGTTGTCCATTTCTTGTTTCAGACAAGTTGATGCCCACTTTTTTGCTGTCGTGGGTACAGCTTTAATGGGGTAAAGTAACTGTGTGATGTTGTAGAATCATATCGACAGCTCGGGGTCAATAATTTTTATCCGCGGGCGAAACTTGTCGAACAACATTTGACCCAAGTTGCGGAACCTTTGAAAAACATGCGGACATACTATACACCGACAAGCACCGACAAGGACCGACAAGTGACCGACAAGTTGAATTAAAACCATTCTTTTTCGATGTTTTGTTTTACAATGTCATTTTCTACTATTTTGGTGAATATAAACGCAATTGACAACGGCATTGAAGAAAGAGAACGATTGGCCGACAAGGAAATCGCGTATTGAAGCAGCTGTATTGGCCTTATAGGACCGACAAGTTGCCGACAAGTTGAATTTAAACCATTCTTTTTCGATGTTTTGGTTTTAAAATGTCATTTTCTACTGTTTTTTGTGAATATTTACTCAAGTGACCGAACTGAATTGACGAAACTAAACGAAATATTGGCCGACAAGTAAATCGCGTATTGAAGCAGGTCTATTGGCCATACTAATAAGGACCGACAAGTGATCGATAAGCTGGATAATTATCATTCTTTTTCGATGTTTGGGCTTCAAAATGTCATTTTCTACTATTTTGGTGAATATTAAACAATCGACTGAACAGAACGAAGAAAACTGTACGAAATATTGGCCGACAATGAAATCGTATCTTGAAGCAAGGTGTCACATATGCCGGAAACCAAAAAAAAAATTAAACTTGTCAATGACTTCGGTCACTTGTCGGTTTCTTTCTTTATACTTTTAGTTGTCGTAGCTTCAGATCTCTTTGTCGCTGTATTTTGTGATTTGAAACTGTTCTTTTATTTCGAAACTGTATATATTTACAAAGATAGTAGAAAGTAGAAAGTAGTGTTTGAATGGCGAAAGTTCGAAAAATCGTTTTTTATTTTAACTTGTCGATGAGTTTTTGGTCACTTGTCGGTCCTTTCTTCTCTTCATCTCTAAAGTTGAAAGTGAACTAAATGCGTCCATTATATAGACAATGTCAGGTCTCCGTCGTCCGAGGATTGGTTTAGTCTATCTAGTTGATTCAGTTACATTCTAGCGAATGGGATGTCGGAGGAGGCAAATTATGGCTCAGTTTATGGAAGTCTATCGTTATAGGAGTGTGTTGTGATGGTCGGTTATCACATTAAGGCTCTGTGTGATTGGTTGTTATTTCAAGCGATTTGATTGGTTGGAGTGTCGGATCCGATGATCCTGATTTTTAAGGAAAGATAGGTGACTCGGGTTTTACATAACCTATATAGCATGTTTTCCCGCCACTTTTTTGTATTGTTGTAATGATGGTTTGTTATTGCTTTCGTGATGATAGATGAGGGATACTGAAGGGTATTCTCGGGTTTGCCCACTTTCGACTTAAGTCTCAAGGCAGAAATAAGAACTAAAATCGAATGTAAAAATGTGAAAGAGGCTCCCCACCTAACTATCCAAAATGATATTGTGTCAAGTTTGTGTTTGATTCGTTTCGAACAGTCTTTCTTATTTGGTATTGAGAGTCCTATGCAAAGGACTTCAAATTGTCACCAAGCTATGCAGCAGGAGCCAGTTGAAATAATATTCATCAGCATAAGATCACAAAAATGCCACAAATATTTTATATGGAATTGTTTTTTCTTAAACATCGAATACTGTGAATTTTTAAATGAGATGTGCAGTACAATTGTTTGCCCACATCTTCCAAATTATATCAAATCTATCGACACAGGGTTCCCTAAGCTATTCAAAGCTATTTCCCTGTTTAATGTGAGTACACACTCCCTTTTTACAGTGAGCTCATTCCTGTTTTATTCGTTGTCAATCATACATACTATTTCAATACATTCCTGATGTGAAAAATGGAGCTAGTACAGAATATGGCAGTCTACATGAGGGATTATGATAACATTCTTTATCCATGCAGGCACTAATAATGTGAAGAATATCATAGTTTTCCATAATGTTTTTGGTAGCAAACAAATACAAACTTTATCCGACCGTGGTTTGTACAGAATTTAAAATGGCAATAAATGAAAGAAAGAAATCAAGCAGGAAACAGACAAGTGGGTGAAGGAAAGAATGGGTGAAAAATATTAAACAACTACATAAGTAAGGTGACACCGAAATCTCAATAATTATAGAGGTATTTTATTGGCTAAATTATTGGAAAAATGTACAATAGAATCATACAAAAAGAGGTAACAAATTTAGTTGAAATGAAATATTTTTGGTGAAATTCAAAGATTTTTGAAAAATGGGCGAACCATTGATCAAATTTTCATTTGCTTTTTTAGACTTTTGGAAAGCTTATTGTTATGTAGGTCATTTACCCCACACTCATCATGACCTGAGTTCAATTAGTCTAGAACATTCTCAAGGTCACTGCCCTTAATGACCTCACAACCTTGAATTCAATTAGTCATGTTTGGAATGTTCTGGAAAGTTGATTAGTTGTGTAAGAGAGATAATTTTAGAACAGTAATTAGCATGTCAATAAAAGTTCTAGATTGTTCTTATATGCCTTTATAAAAGGGACGTGCACAGCTTCCAGTCAGACTTTTGGGATCGTGTCTCTTGTGTGTTACTAAACTCCAGCAGTAGTCACTCTCAAGACTTTTCAAGACCTTCACTGCCAACGCTGGATTTATACTGTGGACTTTGTGCAACTACAAGCCTGCAAGCCTAAGGACTGTTCATTCATCCGACTGACTGTTACAACTCTGAGACTGGAGCTTTGCCGTCCCAGCTGAGATAAGTAGTCTGTACACTTTTAAAGCTTGTACTCTATCCCTGACTTAGCAATTAGTTTTATTTTTGTAATAAATTTTGTTTAAACGTTAACTGCTGAGTTCACCCTTTTGTTTGTTTTCTCTGCACGTAACAGTATGACAGCTAGCTTTTGGAGAGTTGGGTTTGGTACAAATTGTAGATTAATGGAATCAAAGGGAAGTTGTGGCGTGTGATTAAAAACATACATACGATCATATTGAAAGTAAAGTGTCTTTTGATGACATTGAAAGAATTTTGACCAAAATGAGGGTGTCAGGCAAGATGTGTTTAAGCCCCAATTTTAGTTGCAGTACTAGTGTACATCAATAAATTCAAGAAGCTACTTAATGAATCACTGCTTGGGGTATACATCAATTCAGAACTCATAAGTGGCCTGTTTTTTTGCTGATAATGTAGTCCTTATGGCACCAAATGAAAAACAAATGAAGTCTATGCTATGCATTGCTAATAAGTATTGTGAACTATAGGAAATGTCAATTAATGAAGAGAAGTCTAATATTTTAATTGTGAATGAGAAAGTTGAAAAATACAAAAAATGGACGATCGGTGAAGTTAAAAATAAATAATCATCGGTGATAAGTATCTAGGCTAATGGATGTCACGTAATCTCTCTCACCATAATCATTTTATGGAAATACATCACAATTGACCGTTTGTTTCCTCCCATGAAAGCAATCTTTGGAAATCTTGCAAACATTAAAGGAACTGATTATGATTTGACATTATTATACGTCAGAGTAAAAATATGCGGGAAAAATGTTGATACTTAGAAAGTCTTCAAAGAATGCAACGATTAGTGGGTAAATTCATCCTAAAAGCATGCAGCTATACATCAAATGAAGCAATTCTTGGTGAGCTTGGTTTGCACTACTATGAGAAGTAGACTTGATATCATGAAACTTAAATAGTGAAGATTATTGTACATGGCCCATTGGTGTAGACCTATATGTTGTTAAGAATAACTAAGCTAAGTTTGGCTGAATTTGGAGGCCGTCTGGCGAAAAAACGGGAGGGGTGTCAACAGCCAAATAGAGGGCCGGTTGGCTATTGACACCTATTGGTATAGGCCGCCTGCAGTAGCACTATGGGACTGCAAAATGCTGACCAAAGAAGCTTTTTCGAAGGATTTTTTTTGGATTTCTAGTGAGAATATATGTTGATCAGAATAACTAAGCTGAGTTTGGTTGAATTTGGAGGCCGACTGGCGAAAAAACGGGAGGGGTGTCAATAGCCAAACAGAGGGCCGGTTGGCTATTGACACCCATTAGTATAGGCCGCCTGCAATAGTACTATGGGACCGCAAAATGCTGACCAAAGAAGCTTTTTCGAAGGATTTTTTGGGATTTCTATTGAGAATATATGTTGTTCAGAATAACTAAGCTAAGTTTGGTTGAATTTGGAGGCCGACTGGCGAAAAAACGGGAGGGTGTCAATAGCCAAATAGAGGGCCGGTTGGCTATTGACACCCTGGCATTGGTATAGGCCGCCTGCAGTAGCACTATGGGACTGCAAAATGCTGACCAAAGAAGCTTTTTCGAAGGATTTTTTTTAATTTCTATTGAGAATATATGTTGTTAAGAATAACTAAGCTAAGTTTGGCTGAATTTGGAGGCCGACTGGCGAAAAAAACGAGAGGGGTGTCAATAGCCAAATAGAGGGCCGGTTGGCTATTGACACCCATTGGTATAGGCCGCCTGCAGTAGCACTATGGGACTGCAAAATGACGACCAAAGAAGCTTTTTCGAAGGATTTTTTTGAGATTTCTATTGAGAATATATGTTGTTCAGAATAATTAAACTAAGTTTGGTTGAATTTGGAGGCTGACTGGCGAAAAAAACGGGAGGGGTGTCAATAGCCAATAGAGGGCCGGTTGGCTATTGACACCCATTGGTAGAGGCCGCCTGCAGTAGCACTATGGGACTGCAAAACGACGACAAAAGAAGCTTTTTCGAAGGATTTTTTTGGATTTCTATTGAGAATATATGTTGTTCAGAATAACTAAGCTAAGTTTGGTTGAATTTGGAGGGCGACTGGCGAAAAAACGGGAGGGGTGTCAATAGCCAAATAGAGGGCCGGTTGGCTATTGACACCCGGGTGTCAATAGCCAGGAGAAGCTCTGTATGGCTATTGACACCCGGGTGTCAATAGACACCCCTATTTAATAGATTTTGGGCGGATCATGTCCATGTTTGGCAAAAGTTAACCCTAAAAGAAAACACTCTTTGCTACAATTTACCTAGATTTTGGAACTTTGGCAGTGAACGACAAAATCTGTCAAATTTGGCCGCGGGACCTGAATAGAAATTGCATAAAGGCTAAGTCGATGACGTAATGTTGTAGGCCTAACGCATGCTCAAACTGGTCGACCGTCACACTTGGAAGTAAAGTTTAAATTATCACAGTTTCATGATGCGAACGTGGCTAGAATTTAACAAAGGATTTAATTACCATTCTTACAAGTTTTGAAATATTGGCAGCTACCAGATTAGACTAAAAAGCACTCCACAAAAATGATACACTATGTGCGGGCATGCGCAATTAACAACTTCCGGGAGACCAAAAACTGTCTCATTTCAAAATGGCGGTTTGCCGGTATCTGCGTCTTATTACTACGTGCTGCGTCTAGTCAAGTCACGTGAGACGCAGTGATCAGCGAACGTTATAAACGAAGTATGTCGACGAAATGTACCATAAGAGAAAAGATGTAAATAAGTAATAAGCAATTCAGTTCAGGTTATACCCAGAGACCAACACAAGTTGCATACAATGGGGAATTATTTACTTGTCTTGTATACAAAACGTCGTGACTTGTCGAAGATCTTTGTGTCGTCGCGGTGTAAAATAAGGGAACATCCGTCTTGTAATATTTGTATTCCTAAACTGTGATTACCTTCTGAAAGTTATATTGATGACAAAATTAATGATATATTCCGTAGGAAAGAATGTAAGACAACGTAACGTAACGGCCACCACGGTACGATCCCCTCTGGTCATAAGAGCCACCTCTTCATGACTACTATTGGCAAATAAAAACGTACATGACCACTCGCCCCGCGAAAAAACCGTCTGGAACTCAACTTGTTCCGTATCCGAGAACAGTTTGCGACCAAATACAATAAACTAGTACTGTATGTTCACTTACGATCAGAGTTTCTTGTTGACGTGAATTCCATGGTGAAATAAACTGTTCTTTGTCGGTAAAAAAGAGGTTCTAACACGAGTTTTTCGTAGGCGATGTTTGATGAGTGCATATCCACCTGCTTGTCTAAACAATCGACGAACAGACTATAGCAACAGAACATTCCATGGATACGTGTTCACACTGTAACCAAGTAACGACGCAACAGAGACTCAAAAACTTTCAGCAAATCACGGCGAAGGGACGCGTCGACACTCGCCCGGGGTGGTCGGAGGGGCCGTGTTACGGGGTATATGAGTAGCAACACATCCCGAGAAGTTCTTTGACCCCTACAAAATGTAGCTTAATCCAATGGCCCCCTCGGCCGCCGCGCCGACGACAGAGCGAAGTCGTCGTCAAAATATTAGAATTGTGAAGAAAAAAATTATTTTAGTTCAAATCATACCTAGAAAACAATACACGTTGAACGCAACTGGTGGATTATTCACTCGGCCCGTATACAAAAACCAGTGACTTGTCGCAGAAGCTGTTGGGCGATCGATCGTGAGACAAAATAAAGGGCCTTCCGCTCCCTCTAGGCTCTAAACTGTGATTACTTCGAAAAGGTACATATGGTTGACAATGGCTATGTTATATTCTCTGGGACAGAACGTAACGTAACGAAACGTCCGCCATGTCCGATCCCCTCTGATCACTAAAACCGTTGGTTCATCATTACTATCAGCATATAAAATCGTACATGACCACTCGCCTCGCGAACCAACTGACTGCAACTGAACTTTGTCCCTCTATGCGAGAACATTTTACGAGCAGATACAATAAACAGGTAATTACAGTATGTCCACTTACGATCAGAGTTTCTTGTTGTGAATTCCATAGTGAGGTACACACAATTCTTTGTCGGTAAAACAAGAGTTTCCAATACGAGTGTTGTACGAGCGGTACTTGATGAAGATCATCAACACAATGTCGTGAATAAGGACTGCAGTGTCTAAACAATCGACGAACAGACTATGGCAACAGAACATTCCATGGATACGCGTGTAAACTGTAACCAAGTAACCGGCATGATGCAACAGAGACTCAAAACTTTCAGCAAATCACGACGAAGGGCGCGTCGACACTCGAGGGAGGGGGGTCAGACTGATTGCTCAGGGGTAACACGCGCGTATACTTATTGATTCTCGCTAGCAAAACAATCTGATTAGTCTTTTACCCGTACTAGTATTAGTGAGCTTGGTCCAATGACCAGATACATGGACAAATTCGACTCTTAATCTCGTTTCCCGACTGGGCAAAGAAGCATGTAGACAAAATAAAGTATAAAGGAAACTAAATAAACATCATGTCTTCACAATTCAGCAATTCACTTCAGCCTCAACCAGATTGCAAACAAGGCAATACACAAAGTAGTGACTATGCAAGGAAGAAATAGAGCCTTTGGAATTCCTAAATTGTCATTAATTTTTGAAAGTGATATGGATGACAATGGATGCATACGTTATGTTCACTAAGACAGGATTGTAAGCTCAGACAACGTACTGCAACGGCAACCCCGTGATGAATCGGTGGCTTTAGTGATCAGAGGGGTCGGACCACAGGTGCCTGGAGTTGCCAGAATACTATACATTTCCAACGCGAGTCTTTTGTGAACTTTGTTTGATGAGTACATCAATGTCGCACATCAATGTCGCGAACGAAGTGCTGTCGACCGATGCGATGTAGACTATGGCAACAGAGCATTCCATGATTGATACGTGTATTAACCAAGTAACCAGCGTGACGCAACATAGACTCAAAACTTTCAGCAAATCACGATGAAGGATGCGTCGACACCCTGGGAGGGGGGGATGGAGTGGTTGCTCAGGGTAATGCACGCGTAAAAATGAGTAGCCACACATATGCATCCTTTAAGGAATACTTGTATATTTCGTAATGAGCTCAATCCAATAGCGGCACGAGGCGCGCGGCAGAGACTTCTAACGCAAGTCTCAGCAGGGACCCAGACCTATCAGAAAACACGTAGCAGGATGCGTCAGCGCATGCGAATGACACATCCCGGTGGTCCTAGTGAGCATAGTCCCAAAGGCTCTATACGTTTTGTTCTGTGAACGACATTGAACCCCTGATATCCCTAAAACTGTGATTAACTTGTGATGGTTACATGTACAATAATGACAATAGGTATACTGCTATACTATATTCATTTAAACAGACTGTAAGACAAACGGAACTCTCTCTTTCTGATGACTGACGTCGTCACTGTACATGAGAGATTGTCATTAATCGGTTTGCTGCCCCTCGCCTGGGTGTTCCTAATGGATCACACTATAGATAGACTGTATATGGATCAATCTCCTTACGTCGGTCAATGTTAGGCTTAACTTAAGCCTTCGTTTTTTACGGGGAAGGGGTTTAGCTTTACGAAACTTATGGAAGGGTGTGTCAAATTTTAATATAGACAGTTTGAGGGCTTTATTTTTACAAAAGCTATACTGTACAGTGATAGTCTGACACAACGGTGGATGTTAAGGGTGAAGGCTCAATATTATGTGTGTGTTTGCTGATTCACAGGTGAATTTTCGACATGGATTACATGTTACTAGTACATTTATCCAAGTTAATTATTGGAGTGGGGAAAGTTGCAATACGTAACCAATTATTGTATTGTTGGCCTGAAGAAGAAAAATTCATTGATACCCGGGAGTGATGATGCAAACCGCCCGCCCCCCTGTAAATGCAAATGCAACGACAGTACTTTATAGTTCGTAGGATGGAAAATAGAATTTTATATCAGATTTCGCGACTTATCCACGAGTTCTATCGATGAATTATCATTCAGAATCGTATTCCGATATTTTACAATTATTACAATTAGTAACCACAAGCGATTGTGGGAGTAACCATATTGTAGTTATGTAAAAGAAGTTTGTCCATATACAAAATCATTTTTTCTTGATTTCATGAGAAAATGATCCAGTGAAAAGGAGAACTCTGGCTACAAAAGTGGACGTTGAGAAGGTATGCTTTAAGAATTACGAGGTTTCTTCACCTAAAGAAGGCATACAAAATTTGTGTATTTCCTTTAACATGCCATCAGCCTCAAGGAATAAGACAGGTCTGTCGGGAACTATTTTTCTTTTCGTTTCATTTAGATGTGACCCATCAAACAGGGCACAATTTGGCAAAATCATTCGTGAATGTTAAGAGTGAGAAAAAACTTTAGGATCGGAAGGTTTATAAGAAAAGTTAGGTCGGGTTGCCGGAACACACATATTTTTTTCATTTTGGCCTGAAGTTTAATGAAAGAGGTGCCACATGTAATCGCAGAAGCCAATCATATCTCAGGCAAAAGGAAGAGAATCTGATCGAAAGCAAACGGGGTAAAAACATTCGATTCATTTGGCTGAAATGAACGATTTTCCGGGAAACATGTATGTATCCCTCCACCGCGTGGTTAAGCCTTTAAACGTCTAGTAGCTTTTCATGTGGTTCAGATCATAGCAATTGAAACATACGTAGATTAAGACAATCCATTCATTAGTATTTGCAGTGTAAACGGGAGTACTAGTATCAAGATGACGTTTCATGTTTCTGAGAATGAATACCGTTGCGGTGAAAATTGAAAGCCCGCTGCACTTGCTCGCTAATTACTGTTCTGTGGTTTTGTTATTTTATTATATTTTTTACTTGTTACTAACAACACTCTTTGGATCCCATTTTATACATCCCGGTACAGAGCCGTTAATTATAACATGACATATACTACACCAATTCAAGATACTGATTCCGCGCTTTGCATACGGACAAAAGTGCGTTGCTTTTGTACTTGTCCTTCTAACGCTGCGATACATAGGCAATGCTGTGAGATGAAAACACGAGGCCCCGCTATTTTTGTAGGTGGACAAACTTCGATTTATTTTTGCATTTTGAAGGGCCAGTTTTCTCTTATGAATCTTAAAATAAGCCGACATGAGAAAAGTTTATCAAGCTATCAATAATTTAGTGACAAGAAAATCAGTGAAGTACAGTGGCAGTCCTATTGAAGACTAATATTCTCTCGGACTGATTCGATCGAAATCTTAAGGAACTGCTACGAAAGGTAGAAAAGGTAGAAAGATAGTACACCGCCTCGCAATCGAAAAAATTCCCAACAAAACCTATGTGACTTTCGCTTAAACTTTTCGTAACGAAAATTTAAATCATTTCCTTTTGAAACCAAGAATCAAATCACCCACTATTTTACGACTCTTGAAATGGTCGTAATTCCTGTATTAATTCTGTTTGAGAAATTTAAATTTTCAATATTCACAAAATGCTTGCACGGTCAGTAAGCCGGTGAAAACTGTAGTTACCCCGTGAGCTTAAAAAGGTATTGTAAAAGTAAGAGAGCCAGAATGTTCTGTCCCAGGGCGCATTCTACCTAGCTTAACCTTCCACTGGTCACAAGCTTATCTGAAAACATCTGTTTTGTGATATACATAATATACATTTTGAAGTAGTTTCGGGAGAAGCCAACATGCCGATTTTAAGAAATCGTGAGGTGTTTTACAATTTTGAATTTTGTTACTCTCATTTCCGAGTTGCGTGCCTTTCCCTTAACAATTGGATATTATTCCGCGATATTTTTCTTCGTTCGGCGAAGGACAATACGAGTGCATGACGTAATGACAGTGTCACCACTCCTCTTCGACTCGTGGTGACAGGGTCATTACGTCACTAGCATTTTCCGAGCTGAACGAAGAAACATATCAGGGAATAATATACTTATCATATGCACAAGCCAAGTTTAAACTTTTGAACTACTTTAGGATAAGCTTATCAATACGCCGTCGGCAAGTTGTCAATCATTTCCATTCGTCCGTCGTGTGAGCGAAGAACTCAGCGTTCACGTTCGTGTGTGGAGCAAATACCAGACGACCTCTTAGTCTACACGTACCTACTACCGTGGACGAAAACGACAATTTTCCAACATACGAAAAGTTAGAAGTTTGAAAAATTAGCCCAATTTGCTAAACACAGGGGAACTCAAGAAACAACGACATTCGAAAACTAAAAAGTGGAATAAAATTATCACATTCGCTCGCTAAACACAGGATCCTCCGATGGATTTTACAATGATCAGTGTCGCTGTGTAGAATTTCGCCTAAAAATGTCATTGACGTAAACACTATAATATGATATTTTCATGTCTCTGTAGACTGTTGACAGTCCCTTGTGCCTTTTCTGTCTCTTATTGGTGTAGTCTCTCGCACATACGACGGTGGGGGAATCGCAAGCGAAGCGCCGAAGGCGCAAGCCGCGAGTGCCGTAAGGCACGACGTATGCTTTCGGAATGCCCAGCTCGCGCCTTCGGCGCTACGCTTGCGATTCCCCCACCGTCGTATGTGCAAGAGACTACACCAATAAGAGACAGAAAAGGCACAAAGGACTGTCAACAGTCTAATTTCTCCCTTCACCAGACAGATAGATGGAGAGATCAAAAGGTGAAATATTGCATAATAATTACACTGTAAAGTTTAAACCTCCTTTTATCAACTTTCATAACATCTTCATATATATATATATATATATATATATATATATATATATATATATATATATATATATGTATATATATATATATATATGTATATATATATGTTTATATATATAATATATATATAAACATATAATATTATATATATATATATATATATATATATATATATATATATATATATATATATATATATATATATATATATATATATATATGCACACATATAAATAAAGAGCTCTGGACTTACCTTCCGACCATATAAGTTGAAAAACCAAACTCATTCATTATTTCAGGTAGCAAAGTCAAATTAAATTGAAGACAGGTGGAAAATAATCCCAAGCTGTGTCTATGAAGAAATGTTTGAAAATGGTAAATTGTTTGTTGAATAAATTTGTCTCCTGAAATTTAATTGGTACGAAACAGGGATTTGTAGCAATTATAATTTCTCACACGAGTGCGATTTATCAAAACTACAATCATCCACTGCGTGAGACTTCATGGGAAGGTTTCAGTCAGACAAATAATAAACGGGTGCCGCACCCAAACATGACCGCCTCCATATAACTACATGATAAACAGCGTACATGGTGCATGTACACATTTGAATCTTTATAAATACAACATGGTGCAATCGACTGAAAGGACAGGAATTGGATTCACTCCACTTTTGCAAAAAATTCTCCGTTTTTCACATAACATGCCATGGCAAGATTTGAAAATGGCGGGGAATTTAAAATGAACTAAAATTTGTTCAATTTCTTGCCTATTCTGCCACAAGCAAATGTTGTCTAGAAAAAGTTGACGACTCTACGTTCAATTGTAGATGGCAATGAATATCTATCTAAAGAAATTGGAGGTACTTTGAAGTTTGGACAAATTTCTCAAAGTTGCAGCTCATGCACGCGTACGGTAAAGTGTTCTCAAGTACGCTCAAGCGTTGAAGCGATAACGGTGTCCAAGCCCAATTCAAGAAAATGTTGGTGGGTGCATGGGGGGGGGGGGGGTGTCACCCTGTTTTGACTTTGGTGATGGGGACCATGTTTGTGAAATGCCTAATGGGGGCGTCAGTTTGTTTTTGAATTTTGACAAAGGCTCACACTTGTCTAAACTGCATCGTACCATCGTACCAGCAACAAATTTCATCATTCAGTTGCATTTATATATATATATATATATATATATATATATATATATATATATATATATATATATATATATATAATATATATATATATATAATTTTTATATATATTTACATTTTAAACAGTCATTCTGTGTTTTTAGTCCCCACGGACACCGTGGGGGGGCTTAAAGGTTTGGTCATGTCCGTCCGTCCGTCCGTCCGTCCGTCCGTTCACGCAGATATCTCAGAGATGCCTGCAGCGATTTCATTCAAACTTGGTACAAGGATTACTTCATATGTCATACAGATGCACATCGATTTGTTTTGTGATACGATCCAATATGGCCGCCAGACAGCCATTTTATTACGATTTTTTCATGTACAGTGCCATAACTCAGACATGTTTCAACCGATTTTATTCAAAGTTGGTACAAGGACATTGACCAATGTCATAGATATGCACGTCAATTTGTTTTGTGATATGATCCAATATGGCTGCTGTGCGGGCATTTTGTTACGATTTTTTCGTGTTCAGAGCCATAATTCAGGCATATCTCAACTGATTTTATTCAAAGTTGGTACAAGGACATTGACCTATGTCATACATATGCACATTGATTTGTTTTGTGATACGATCCAATATGGCCGCCGTGTGGCCATTTTTTTACGATTTTCCATGTCCTGAACCATAACTCAGACATCCACAAGCAAATTTATTCAAAGTTGGTACAAGGACATTGACTTATAGTATACATATGTACGTCGATTTGTTTCTCGATATGGTCTGATATGGCCACATGGTGGCAATTTTGTTATGGTTTTTTTCATGTCGAGAGCCATAACTCTGGCAAGTCTCAACTGATTTTATTCAAAGTTTGTACCTGGACATTGACTTATGTCATACATATTCGTGTCGATTTTTTAAACAGTCAGATCAAATATCCTTCTTGCGTGGGGGTGATTTGTTACGATTTTCTCATGTACTGAGCCATAACTCAGACATATTTCCACCAGTATCATTCAAAGTTGGTACAAGGACATTGACCTATTTCATACATGCTTGTCAATTTGTTTCACGTCATGTAGCAGTATCATGTCAATTATTGAAGTTTCATAATTAGGCTGATATGTCAAGAAATACTGCATCAAATTTCATGAAACTTTGTACAGATGTTAAGCTCACATTGCTTTAACAGTGAAAAAGACATTTATCAGTGTCATTTTAATTAATTTGTAATTGCATATGTAATGAACTTTCCTAATTAGAGTGATATATCCACAAATACAACGTCAAATTTGACGATCAGATGTTGATCTCATAGTGTTGTAAATACTGCATTAAACTTTATGAAATATGGTACCGGTGATAATCTATTAGTGTTAGGATAGTATGAAAAAATGTTTTGCAACATCCTGTCAACTAATTCCGAGTTGACTCATTTAATGACCTTTAGGATAGTGGCCTAAATTGGTTTTATGTTTTCATCACCATGGAACTCATTCTTGGCCATTGAGTGAGTGCCATCTGTATCACAGTATTTTTATCACAGACCTAATAAAGAGGACTCTATCCTCTCTGAGGACTTGTAATCAAAGTACCCATTAACAAGTGGGGACCGTGTCATCAACGATGACTTGTTTAATTAAATTGTCGACATGTCAGTTGTAAGATAGGAACTTAGGCCTGCAAGTGTCAATTTAAAGTTTGAATACAGTATTTTGATTGAGCTGTGAATGTATTCCACACGGATGTCAATCATTAATATCAAAGAGGAAAACGCAGTAAATCAAATACTTTGATGGGTGTTTTGACTTGCCAGCCATCCTGCGAAGCTATAGAGAGCTATTTTAGCCAAATCTGATGTGTGCAGTGTCTGAGAGAATCTTTCTTTTAACATTGAAAACTATAAAAGCATAGCTAATAATGACGAAAACTGCCCAGGAATTTGTCATGCTTTTCATATGAACTGCAGATTTCATAATGGTACACTTTCACTTAGCAAACATAAAAATGTCTCTAATATATATCCCTGATTTATTAAAGTACGGTACCCGAAGGGCGCGCCTAAAAGATGAAACATCCTAATATCTCTGATATATATGTCTGATATATTAAAGTCATGAGCCGGAACGGAAGGACTTACTGAAAAATGTATGATATATCAAAGTAATGCGCTCGAAGAGTTCGCTGAAAAATATTGAACATGCAGAATCTCTGATTATAGGAGGCCTATGTATGTCTGATATATTAAAGTCAGGCGTGCCGAAAAATATGTCTGGTTATAAAAATCACCAAAACCAAAAAACAGGGTACCCCTATGAATCCACCGTCCCCAAGGCCGAAGAAACTGACCAGTTCCTTATTGCGGTAAGCTTATTTATGAAATTTTTACAAATACTTGTATTGGTATTAACGTTTCTAAGTGGGGGAGGGGGGGTCAGTCAAAATTTCTGAGTTAGAGAGGGGGGTTACTCAAATTCATCATGGTTAGCAGGGGGGTTACTCGAAATTTCGGAGTTCCGATGAAATTTCTCCGACACCCCCTCCCCGGGCCGTAAATAATGATGGCTCCTTAAATACACCAGATGCTCTCACTTGGCCCGTGCTTTGCAGTAACCGTTCAAGCACACAAAAATCTACATTTATGTTCGCTGGCTTTTCGATTCAGCGTTGTGATTGGTTTGGCGCATCGTACCACTATCCTTAGTCCCTCACCTGATGACAATGCGCATGCGTACTTCTCATTCACCCCAGAGGTCAATCATAATCTTCCCGTGATCGTACTCGTCTGCAGTACTGTACATACAACCGGCAACCGGCGCGACGTTTGACAGCTGCAAACACACCGAACAACCGGCTTCAAAGAACACATTCTTTCACAGGTGAGAATACTTTGTGTTACGTATCGATTTCCTCCACTTAGTGAATACGAGAACCCCTTCATTCTTCAACTACATCCGTTTTCGTATGAAAAGCTAACATTTCAAGTAAGTGTTCCCTGCACGGCTGGTTTAGTTCTCTAGCGAACTCAAGTTCACTGCGACCCTCCCGAAGAGAAAGCCTGCAAGGTGCCCATCTCGATATGGATCAGTCGCCCTGTGCCATTGTGTTTACAGTGAAAATCATGCCATGTTCGATCTTCTCCCAACTTTATTCTCGTAACCCGTGGTTGAACAATATACTACCGCCCATGTTGGCGTATGATTCACGATTGACCTCAGTAGTAGGTGAAATTGAATCGCATAATTAACGTACTTTCCCTGTGATGCTGTGAATGACGAGATTTCTATATTTGCACATGATTTTATCACACCTGATTATATCAGGTGTGTATTATTAAACTAAGGCAGTGGGAAGGAATATCGATAGTCTCACGTGCCATGTCGCCGATGTTCACTTGACTTAGTTGATTTCACCACAGTCCCTCCATTATAACATGGAGGGACTGTAATTTTACGATGACAAATTGACATTCAGTCGACCCTAACTGCCACTACGCGACCAATTTTCTTTGCATATGAGGCCTGTAACGACAGGGACTGGTCATTCCAATGTGTATTGGTCGCTCTAGGGGAGGGTAATTTATGATGTTCAGTTTTGCAGCCAACCAACTTCCATTCAAGATGTTGCTATGCATTTGTCAGACATGCGAGTGACGTCACTACTGGTTTCGTCTCCATATGTGTCTAGCCATATCACCATTGTGTTTGTATGCGCTATTTTATGCATGTGACGTTGTGTACATTCGAATCACTCTGTAAAGTACAAATCCCCCTTTCACAATCTGGTTAAAGATGATGGGCTAATTAATATGGGGGCCTTGAAGTATTGGGGTGAAAAGGGCAGACAACGTGTATACTACATGTTGGCACTTCACAAAACGACGAAAAATTTAAGAAAATCGGTTTTTAAGAATATATTGAAAAATGTTTAGCAAGGTATTTCATTTAATGTCCCCAGTAATACAAATGGTTCACTGCTAAAAAGGAAGAGTAGCTCTTTTGAAAGAATGATCTAATATCACAAGTAGAACCATGTTTTATTAGGTCATCTGACTGAGTGTAACCATTGATTACGCTTAGAGGAGTGACTTTGTATGGATACCAAAATACACAGTGATATGTGAGACTACATCCCATAAAGCAAGGCATCAATTCATAGTTCTTGTGGCAAATCAGATGCAGTTCCATCCTTTGGACAATCTGCCTGGTTTATCTCATATGTCGGGTTTTGCATTAACTTGCTTGTCTGGAACACCCAAAGTGAAGTGCAACGGTTCCTTGGTTATCATGCCGGCTTTGCCAGACAGCTATTTATTAAGTGGGAACACAATGCATTCCTGGGAGAGGATATCAGTCAGCATCTGTGATATACAGTCCCTCAATACTTGTACTCTGATCCCTTGTACATCGAACCACCTTAATTGAGGACAAGATCCTATTATTTGGTATTGAAACCTAGCTTAAAATACAGGGACCTCACATCAGCTGACAAGAAATTCCCCATACTTGATTTCAAAGGTCTCTTATTGGTAGACTGATCTTATCCAGCACATATCTCACATTTGTGCTTCTGTATACACCTCACTACAGGTATAAGCTAAGGCCACTGTTTTTCTCATTAAAGTAATAAATTCTGTCATACTTCTGGCGGCTTCCCATTCACTCATAAATTAACATCCACATCTTGCCAAGACAATCTCATCATCAATATTCTCCCCAAGACATCTTTGAAAAGATTGCAATGTCAAGGTCAAATTAACTATGCTTATGGTAAATATTTAAAAAAAAAGAACCACATATATGGTGAAACTGCTGGTGGGCATTGAGTACATGATAGAGTTTTATTGAAGCAAAGGGAACTACCTTTGACTTAGAGCGTCTCATTTTCAATGAAATTCAGCTTAGCATTTGTGAATTGTAACTCTTCAGAATTCAGTAGAAAGAGGATGAAACCCACTCCAGCTATATCATGCACTCTGATCACTGAGACGCCTCCCTGTACTGTCTCCATCATATCAATCAGGATTGTAAGCAGCAAGAAGGTATAAAGGGACAGTGAGAGTTGATGATTCATGTGTTTGACATGCTAGTACCCTATATCCATTTTATAACAATGATTCTGGTTGGTTACGTCAATCTTCAGAGACTGCAATTAATACACCATTTGTCAACCATTTAACATTTAATCACTTCGTAGGTGCTGTACAGAAACCAAAGCACAATGTTGTTTATGCTTTTGGTGTGAAAGCTTATTGTGTCTGCCTCTCAGAAGAGATGTAGCTGTAGGAATGTTTGTCTTGGTTGTTCAGAATGAACTGCAAAATCTAATTATTCCTAAATTTGCACTTTAGTTGTCACAACCTGGCAACATATTCATTTGAATTTACAATTGTCCAAGTCACAGTAAAGAAAGACTTTCATATGATCTTTTCTAATTCCTTCAGTATGTAACACTAACTCAAATTAATAGGTGTGCGACTAAACTTTCTGTGTGGCAAAAATTGTTCCTCACCTAAGTGAGCTGCCTATTAAAGTGAGATTTGAAAAAGTTCCCACAAAATACAATAGTGAGCACGCTGCTTTTATTACAACTGTACATCATAGATTCCAGCATTAAGGTGACCTACATTTAACAACACATGACAAGCTACTGTACGTTTCAGTGGTCCGAACACGATACTCATCCTGATAATTGATGCGACAGTGTTAAGCTGCAAGAGACAATTGTATGTTAATTTCCATTGTGATGTGTTGTTCATGATGCTACATGTCCCATATTCCAAAGTACCATGCAACAGGATGTGTCTATTGATTGATTGACAAAGGAGTGTCATAAACGATGTGTGTTTCTTTTTATTCACTGTTATGCACATGGCTGCTTTTCCTAACATTCATGGATCTTTTGAGGAATTCATCTGTGGTATAAGCTACCCGTCATATCAGAAATTATTATACACTCTGCTTTTCCACATTGGTTTCGGCACAGTCCCTCTAACTGTGGTTTCGGCATACTTATCTGCTCTTCCACCAAGCTCCCATTCCTCTCTCTCCCCCCCTCTCCCCCTCCCCCTCCCCATTCACCTGCCTGTTATCATATCATGAAATCACTAAACGTTCCAGTTTTCTCTGGAACAGGTTGCTACGACCCTGACATGAGTCAATAAGTATGATTCCATCAGCTCTCAGAATTTGAATGAGAATAAAATACCTTTTTTTCACCAGCATAGCAAGTGTTCACCACCTTCAGTACCCTAGATTTTACATGGGGCTGTATTGATAGCTGTCACATCACATGATATTACATTCTATCTCTGTTCCACTTTTAACAATCACAAATACTTCTCACAAAGATGGCAGTAAACTCTGCAGTACACGTGCAAGATGATAATGATATGGTTTTGGAGGCCAAATTTTGATGTGGGGTGGTTGATACGGCCAAAGGGGAGACTGCTGACAGATTTTTTTCAGCTCCCAATCCAGTGCATCATTGGAACAGAAGTGTAGTCATGAGGCTCTATTGCTAACATTGGTCAATTGGAATGAATCATACTTCAGTATTTTAACCCTGACGTTCTCATTGCACCATTTTCTGTCACTCTCATTGCACCATTTTCTGTCACAGTCTCTCATTGCACCATTTTAACCCTGACGTTCTCATTGCACCATTTTCTGTCACTCTCATTGTAACATTTTCTGTCATCTATTTGTATTAAGAGAGAAGATGAATGTGAAAACATTCAATAAGCATGACTACTTGGGCCAAGAAAAATAATATTGTTCTCATCCTAGACATACTGCATAAATGATGCAGTGACGCGTTTTTTTCCTCTCAACTTTTTTTTTATATTCTTCAACCAACGAGAACACACAAAAACATGAAAACAACATAGGAATGCACTCAGAGATAAATGCACAGCAGTGTTTCTTCATTATTTTTGTACACAGCAACAGTTTTGTGGTTTGACTTTTAGTTCAGCAATGCACAGTTTTGACAGAGTAATATAACAGTGACATATGTGTACAGTTCTGAATGGAATGTTAGTGTCAATTATTTTTTTTACAGTTCTGTTTTATACAGCACAGTGTTATGCACTATCCTAGCGTATTTTTATGTGTTTTGGTTTTTTTCATTTCATTTCCTCATGAGCGTAAAAAAAAGGTTGATGCAGCGGGTCTGAATTGACGCGTGCAAGGATGAGAAACAAACTTTATTTTTCTTGGCCTTTACCTTAATCTTTATAAAGCCAAAAGTGTATACATGTATCATGGTGTACAATACTGCATAATAAATGCAAGGGCTTCCACTATCCATTCTTATTTAACGCCAGCAGGAAAGTTGGCACTGCTTCCACATTGTTTCAAGGATATACAGGTAGTACCAGTATATGTTCCGATTAATGCTGAGAATACACCCTAGTATCTCAAATAAATATATAATCCTGGTAAAAGTTCACCCACTGAAGTTACTCAGGAGAGTAATTATTTCATCCTTTTCATAACAAAAGTGTTCAATGTTGTGTAAACTATTAACCAACATCACCAAAGATGTTGAAAGATGTTGTTCCTGTCACCTGATCAAGGACAACAATGCAACAAGGTACTACTGCAATGTAAGTTGAGTTCTGATTGGATAAAGAGTTACTGGATTCACAAAGTCTGATGACAGCCGACCAATCAGGTTGCACCAGTCCTAGTTACATAGATTACATGGTAAAATAGATGAACTTTACACCAGATCAGTTAGTTACTGTTTAGTCAGCACGTGAGGGGAAAGATTCATTCAGATTATACCTGTTCATTATTTAATAATGTTTAATTAAAAGATCAGCAACCTATCTTCACGTGTAAGTGGCATGATTTTTGGTGGCTTACATTCAGGCAGCCGTACTGCGGACATAAACAGTCAAGCTTTTTTCTTGTACCATTTTACCTCTTACTGGTTGCAACTTTCAATATTTCAGAAGAGTTATTTTCAGTATTATGTGCTTTCAAATACATATTTATCGACAAAATATGAGGTAGTTCCAGACCACTCTAAATTTAGACAACCTGAGACTGTCTTTGGCCACCAGCTACTTCTAATACTGGGAGTTATAAATAACATTGTCACTAGTACAGCATGTATGACATAGAAACAAATGATTCCTTGTAATTCTGTGGCAAGAAGCCTTTAAATGGCTAAATGTTTCCCATTTATAAAAGCTAATGCTGTCAACTGCACATTGTAAAACTCCGTCGAGTATCAAAAAACCTGAGGAAATGGGCTTGTGACTGCATGTCAATGAAGAGCTGTTCTAAGGATTTTCATAGAAAGGTGAATAAATTACTGATGTGTGAATTTACATAACATTAATACATCCTGTCAGAGATATGGCCATATCCTGCATTCCATATTTTACTTGTTTACACAAAACATACTTCCGCTCACACCTAAACACAAAAGTGAATCTATTGTAAGTATGTTGAATGGAATGCATTGAAATTAAAAGTTCATTTACCTAAACATGTAATATGTATTTATAAGAATTACTGAATGAAGCATAGTGACACTTTTTAATCTATACATGGCAATCATTTTGCAACTGGTGATGTAGTGATGTCACTTTATAACAGATCTAAGATAATATAAATTTCATCTCCTTTAATCATTGTTAGTATGGAAACTAATAATGTTAGGTTTAGCCGAAAATTCATACGGCAAATGCTGTACATTTTTCAACTTTACATTCACAAGTCATCATATTGCTATGGAGTCATTCAGTGAGACCAAAATTCCATATTTTTGTAACACTATTACAACAGAGTGTTTAAGCTATTCCCCTGACAGGCTGATATGTGAATTTACACATCATGTGCTAGGGGACAGTAAACCCAAAGCCTTTCATTTCGAAAGAACTAATAAATGAAGTAGATGGAATTAAAATCAGTCTTTATATTCTGGCCATTCAAATCACTGTTGTAATTTTCTCAAGAGTCAAATTATTTCCATCGTATATTCATGTGAAGTCTGCTGTCAGAATCTACCTTTAGCTTCCAATGTCAGGCTGCTGTAATCCGACAGATTGGCTTCCCTCTACTGATTAAATACCAGTGGTTCATTCAAGAGTTGTCAATCAGGCTTTGAAGCTCCTCCCACTCATGTGAGGCCATGTGAATATCAGAGTGTATGATGTCAAATTATGTAAATACCTGGCTTTGTTGGAATGGGCAGGAGAGACATTGATTAGTGAAATCTAAAGAAAAACAAGCCACACACTAGCCACTGGTCTGTCCTGTATGAAGCACGTCTTTTGCTGTGTCTTATAGTTGATGCCCTGTTCTGTCAGCAGAATATGTAAGTTTGTCCACATATCTAGTATCACCTGACATAGATGTAGAGTAGGGTAGGATCATAAATGTTTCGTATTCTTACATTTATCTTGATTCGAGTTTGACACGTACCAGTAAGACATATTGCAGCTTTGTGAATGTCCAGTTATTTCAGAGCTGATATACATGTATCTGTATAATCTGTGAAAATAGGTCTCAAGTGTCATGACATATTATCAGGGCATTTCACTTAGTTTTACTTGGAGGAGATATATTTATCAAAACTATTGAAGCCCAGTGTCTTTAACCAGTGTCACATTGTTACTTTTCCTGTGTGAAATAACTTAAAATATAAAGCTAATAATCATTTAAAATTTCATTGAATCACAAATTATGATTATGTTTTTTCCATAATTTTCTGTCGTTGTCCCTTGAATCTGATTGGCAAATCTTGTCTTTTTTGACTGATGGATGATCTGAGTGATTATCAATGACACACTAATCCATAAAATGTTTGATGTTGATATTTGCACAGGGGATTAACCCCATCTGCCTCTCCCAGGATCTTCCTTCTAAAGTCCATGTTGTCTTTCCTAATGTTGAAGGTGGAGAAAAGTGATATTCTTGGAGACTTTCAGAGAAGACATAATCACTAAAAAAACATGTACTTAGCCAACCACAAAACTACATTGCTTCTTGCTTCATGATTGTCAATGGAGCTAATTCCTTACAACATGACAGTTCCATGAATATGCAAAAATAAACATTTATCTGAAATTTACTTGCCTTTTAGAAAGTACTGTACAGAAATAACGATTTTAGCACTCTCATACGGTGATACCACCCAAGTTATGATTGAAACTAGGATAATTCACATGTTGAAGGGTTGGAACACTGCTGCAAAAATTAACCAGGCAAACAACGACAAACTTTGTCAACATTTTTGTTGGCAGCAGTGGATGTGGATGAATTATCCACGAAGAATTCTCTTTCAATTTATAGACAAAAACTGAGTTTCATCATACATTCTATGTCTGAGATGTGAATGGCTTTAAAGATACCTGCCAACAAGAAGAGGCTAATACACAAATTCATCAAAAAGTTGTATTTTCTAACATTTGAACAGTGTATTCTAATGCATTTGATTTCATTAGGTTTATCTGGACGCCAAATGTAGTCTATAGGCTTTGTCTCATTCAATTGCAGACTGCCTTCACTGAGCGTTCAGTACACACTATGACAGCGTCTCTCTGTCTAGAAATTTAATTGGCAGCCTTTATAATTGAATTTATATCTGTTTGCTTTGTAGGTCTCAAGAAGAAAGAAACATGCCTAGCTCAGCAGACAGCCGAAAAAGGGGCGGATGGCCCGACGATGTTGGTATCTTAGCTCTGGAAATCTACTTCCCATCCCAGTACGTAGATCAAGTAGAGCTTGAAAAATTTGATGGCGTGTCAGAAGGCAAATACACCATCGGTCTTGGCCAAGGAAAAATGGGGTTCTGTTCCGACAGGGAAGACATCAACTCACTCTGTCTGACAGTAGTGCAGCGACTCATGGAAAGAAACAAAATCACGTACGAAATGATTGGTCGTCTTGAAGTCGGCACGGAGACAATTATTGATAAATCTAAAAGTACAAAGACTGTTTTGATGCAGCTGTTTGAAGAGTGTGGTAACACCAATATAGAAGGTATAGACACCACCAATGCTTGTTACGGTGGAACTGCAGCTTTATTCAATGCACTCAACTGGGTAGAATCAAGTGCATGGGATGGTAAGTTCACAGTCTTGTCTATTGGCTTTACTGAAATGATATTGGATATCATAAATTGTTATAGAATGTATATTATGTGTTTGTTAAGGTATTCTATAATGAGATGTTGATTTCAGCAAAAAGGGAGAGCAACAGACATGACATGCAGAAACATAGTGATATGGCTATATTCAGAAGCCAACCTTTAATCTTTTCAATCAGTTTCATGCTTTAGGAATTTCAATGATATGACTTTTGAACTACCAGGTCAAAGGTCATTGGAGTCTAAAATAGGGTCCAAATATAACAAGATTTTGAAATGGGGTATGGGTTTTAGGGTGCGGCCGCATTCCCTACTATTTCTCCAAACAGATACAATGCAATCCCCTATAAGCTTGCATTACAGAGTCCAGTCATCCATGTAACCTTTGCCTTATACATATTACATATTCATATTTGATATTTGATTGTTCAATATTCTCCTTGTTCATTATATTTGATGCCTATGGAGATTTCTTTTCCTATGAATTAATGCTGAATTTCAATATGCATAAACAGAAATCATATTCATTCTCTCCCCCCCCCCCCCCCCCCCCCCCCCCCCCCCCCCCCCCCCCCCCCCCCCTGCTATAGGTCGTTACGCACTGGTTGTAGCTGGAGATATTGCTGTCTATGCAAGTGGAAATGCCAGGCCAACTGGAGGTGCTGGGGCCGTAGCCATGCTTGTTGGACCAAATGCTCCTCTTATAGTAGAAAGAGGCAAGTGTTGACATGATATTCTTTTAATAGTCTTCCCTTTTTACATTCCTCCAAACAACAATTGCAAATTGTACCAACATAATTACAGTGTGTGAACAAAAGCACTTTGATCCCAGGGCTTGATTATGCATACTTATTTCAAACTGGATGTGTTTTATGACTCCAAAGGAAAAAGAACCTTTTACACTTTGGCCCATGAATAATTTGTGACAGAGTCCAACAAATAAATAGCTGTATAAATCAAATTGACAAACACAATTTTTTACAACTGAAATAGCGTCAGTCCAACCTTGATTCATTTTATGATAAGTCTGTTTCCTGAATTTACATCTGTTGAAATAAAATAACAAAACTAAAATAACTTCAATTCATTTCGCATAATTTTTAGGACTTCGAGGAACCCACATGCAGCATGTATATGACTTCTACAAACCAGATCTGTCATCTGAATTCCCTACTGTGGACGGTAAACTGTCAATTCAGTGTTATCTAGGGGCATTAGATAAATGTTACCAGCGTTACTGTGCAAAAGGCAGAGAAATGTTAGAAAAAGGTGAGTAGTATGGGTAAAAAGATTTAACTGTGTGGTCACTTTCTTTTAGACATGATTTTACAGGTCATCCAAACATTGTCCCATTGTGTAGTTTCTGAAGTTAAAAAATTTCTAACTTTGGTGTACAAGAAAATAAAATAAAATAATATAGAAATATTTGATTTTGATGTTCGTTAAAATTAGGCTTCACCCTTGTTTTTTTGCAACGACCTTTCCAAGTCAGCACCGTCAAGGAAAGTTGACTGTACCATTGAAAATAATATGGTTGTAATATGAATTTCAAAAAGTTTGTCTCAGCTTGAACAAAATAGGTAATGTGATTCTGAAATAGCATTGTGGTGACATTGTAGTCTGCTGTTATAAAATGGCTGTGAGTCTGAACCTTGTATGTTGTGTCTTCATTTCAGACGGTAAATCTGGTCCATTCAGCCTAGACAATATAGACGCCATGTTGTTTCATTCACCATTCTGTAAGCTGGTTCAGAAATCGCTAGCCAGGGTGATGTTCAACGACTTCCTTCAGGATCCCAATCCAGACATGTCAGAGGGAGGCAAGTATGCTGGACTAGAAGCATTCAGGTGAGCTGAATTGTCTGAAATTATTTTCATCATGTCCTAAAAAGCAAGTTCTTTCCACTTCTATGCAGGTTGATATTGTTCCGTATGGAGGCACCTGTCCCATATTTGCTTTTGACTATAGAAGAATGAGAAAATTGAATGAAAAAATTTTGTTATTCCATTTGTTTTTATACATCCACAAAAGTTTTATCCAAAAACATAGCATTTTCCATTTCAAAGATTTTCAGTCCACTATGGAAAGAGCTTAGGGTTAAGGCAGTTTGTGCCTTGAAAATAAAAGACTGCAACTTTTGCTCAAACTTTCTTTAATGAAACTTTCAACAGTTCTCTTTCAAAATCAAGAATGAAAATTGGGGTCATTGTGCAAATTTGGCACTGCCTGTAGATATTTGAAATTCAAAATGGCCACAGTCCCTGTGTTATCTCTATGGGGAAAATGAAATTCCCCGATTTTCACAAAATTAAGGCGATGAAAACTTTATTTACTCCATAAGCTTCAAAATTAACCTCACACAAGTATTAGACCAAAAGAAATTATAAAAGTTTGAAAGTCTGAATATCTATCCCAGAGGCACATTCTACCGTAAGAGTCTAAGTCTAGGTTTCCCTATCCTTGTGAAATTTCAAAGATGTACGGTATATAAGTAGTGGGTGTAAATAAATTTTCTCAGATATTGGTAGCAAACTTCAAATGTTTCCCCATCAGGTATTCCTCAAGAAACATTCCATCCTTTCAAAACAAGGCTCTAGACAACGTTATTGTTCTTCCATGGACAACTTTGTCCAGTTAATCCACTTTCTACCAGGTTCCATAGACAAACCATAGAAACAAATATAACTTGGGAGAAAGAGGATTAATCTGAAACTCTTGTAAGATATTAACAAGTAATTATTTCAATTTTCTCCCAGGGACCTCAAGCTTGAAGAAACCTTCTTTGATAGAACTGTAGAGAAAGCATTTATGACTAGCAGTAAGGGTATTTACGAAACCAAAACCAAACCGTCATTACTTCTAGCCAATCAAGTCGGTAACATGTACACACCATCTGTGTATGGTGGTCTTGCATCATGTATAGGAACGTAAGTTATTGCAATTACTTACATATTTTCTATGCATCCATACTGTGACCATGGAAACCTGTAAACAACTGCATCCATATTCTCACCATAGAAAAGCCTATATGTATGCTGTCACCATTAAAACAAATGAAAAGCAATACTATATTTTCACCCACCACGGAAAACAAGTTTGAACAACTGTAAGTTGAACACAAGGTCCATAGTTTGATTTTCTTTACCGTAGAAATTGAAAAGAGTAGCTTTTGAGAACAACAGTCATTCAATTTTTGATATGCAAAAGAAAATGTTTTTAAAGTTTTAAAATAGTACCTTCATTTAAATGCAGTCAACCATTCCACAATCCTATCATATATTAACATCTTATATAATAATATTTTTTAGAGAGATTGTTTGAAATAAAAAGTATATTCCTGTAAGTTTTAAAATTGTCCCCATGTTATCATCGCTTGACAGGAATACTGCAGCTGAATTAGCAGGCAAGAGAATAGCATTATTCTCCTATGGATCTGGTCTAGCCTCATCTTTGTACTCTATACGAGTGACAGAGGACATGGCTCCAGGGTCTCCACTGATCAAATTGGTGGATAGCCTGTCTGATCTGAAAGAGAGATTAGATTCCAGGAGAAAAGTTGACCCAGCTGTGTTTGCGGACACCATGAAGCTGAGACAAGATACGCATCATCTTGGTGAGACTTGTATTGATTCATAGGACTGTTTGCACTGCAAAGAACACATCTTCATCTTCACTCGGTGATTTAGTGCATGTGAAATTGATGATTTCTCTAACTACATCTGTTGTGTGTATACCAAAAATGTCAGATAAAAATTTTCTGTCATCTTTTTTTATTCTTTATTCTCTTAGACATCAAAGTACACTCTCATCTGATTGTCAGACAGTACCAAAATCCACACGCATAGCTGCTAGTCGATTATTTTCTGAAAATCCACAAAAAAAATACCCCAATACACCTTCATACCTCAAATTACAACTCATTCTAGTTGGAATTGTAATTTACCTTCTGTGTTTAGGGGAAAAACAAGAATTTACTGACAGAATATTATGATTTTCTGGTTATTTCTGATACATGTGTACACTACTGTACCAGTACATCCTGGTTGTTTCTCTCATCACACTGTTTGTAACTTTCATTGCAGCAAACTACAGTCCAGTTGGCTCTGCTGATCACCTATTCCCAGGTACCTGGTATTTAACACATGTAGATGCAATGCATCGTAGACAGTATGAAAGAACACCACTGGTTCCAAAAGCTGATCACGTCATTCCAACTGAAATCATGGTAAGTCTGATGTAACTTTCCACGATTGGCAGATATGTAGTTGACCACAGTTATCAATCACATCGTCACAAACCTCTACCTTCTTTATTACAACACCTTGATATATTACAACAAGAGGCCACAGCTCGCTCATTGATATAACTGGGAAATATCATGCAGCACCTGTGCCGTTCAAATATAACAAATCAGAGAGTGCTTTCATAGAGGAGCACAGGAATAGTGAAATGATCAGTGGTTGGCCAGTGCTGATAATTGCAATACTGATAACTGAGTTTGTACATTAATTTGCAGTTTTAAAACTGGCATAATTTTCAAAAGCTTGAATTTCGCATAGTATGCTGCTGCAGGAATATAGGACCGACTCCTTGGAATGGATTATCATACAATGTTGTAAAGTGAATTTTATAATGAAAGTATACATTTGATCGCTGAAGGGTATTCTCAAGAAATCTAACAGGCTTGCATCATGTTTTACTTACAGGACTCAACGATTCCAAGTAAACGTCAATCACCGATGTCCCTGGAACCTACACCAGTGGATAAACCAACTATATAATTATTAAAAATAGACTGAATTTTCTAGTCTCCAGAACATATTTGTAGGGATAAAATAAGATTATCGTATTTCAAAATGATAATGCCATTATAATACCATAAGGCAATGAATTTGACCTCACTTGAATTAAGCATTGAATTAAGCATATGATAGTTGAGTGACAGCAGTGCAAGATGTCCAAAATCAATGTAAATAAATTATTCCTTTCTTAGCTTTGTAATCAGTGGTAAACAAAAGTATTAAACAAATAGTTTAGGCCATTGAAATGTGGTACAGGATATAGCAACAGATATAGATAGTTTAATATTACATTTTTTGCAAATTTTCTTTTTTAATATGTCATATTGAACAAAGTTTACCACACTGAGAGGAATCGGAGGGAGTGCCAGAGCTTTGAAGTGATCTGTTGGGTTAAAACTCAAGTAACAGTGCAATGAAAAGCTCACCAGTACAACTTCCATCCTCGCTGAGCGTAAATTAAATCATTCAAAGTGGCAATTCTAGCTTTGAGTCCTGATGTAGTCGCATGTCTGGACTCCGTGACAACATTACCTTTAGGAATCATGCCAATTCAAGCAAATGAAAAGTCTGGAGCTACAAGTTGTCCTGTACCGTATTTTTGCAAGCATACCGCATTTGGTAATAGTAAATCTAATATATTATGATTAAAATTTCCCATTCTTTTGAAAACCAACAATGCAATCACGCTATAGCATTTATATCATCATGTTTTCACGCACAATTATATTTATTATGCAAATGCATATTGAAACATTTAGTGTAACTGGAAACAAGAAATGACATTCTTTTTTGTAAGTTTTGAAGTGATAAATTCACACAATACGTTTTCAAGCACAAAATGTAGATCAGTAAATCAAAATCTCTGCAGGGTAAAACAGGGGCATTCTACTAACACAGCTGTTCTTGTCACATTCACTGAGCACAGTATAAGAGTTCAAGTTTTGTAATCTTTGACAGTTTATGGGTACATCACTGTCTTTCCATCAGGGTACTAATAGCTCCACCCTTAGAGTCAAGTCCAAACACAGTCCCTCCACACACACAGGGATAGTGGTCCAACTCTATTGCTGACAATCCATTGGTTGGACCTTACAACAGGACAGTAAGGATAAATAGGCAATTCATTTTCATCAAAATTTTCTGACTCCAAATATTCCAGGGCTTTGTGAATTTTAGACATACTCCAATGATCAATGATATTTATCAACTTATAAGGTATGGTATTATCATAATCACATGGAATATGGAACTTATTTTATAGTAGTTTGACCAAGAAAAACAAGACCAACTTTTCAGTGGAGTTGCATTGCGAAATTTGATGTGTATTATCTTTGTCATCACAATTGTGTCTCACCTACGTCAGTGCTCTATGTCTCTAATGAAGGAACTGTGTAAATCCTTTCCTTCAAATTGTTATTCTTGAGTGCAGATATTCTAGTCTTGTACTTGTAATGGCTAGAGTTTTACGGATTTAATGAAAGTGTACCCAAGGAATTGTCCCTTCCTTTATGATCACTATCTCACATATATCCATAGAGACTCTGATGGATTTTTGCCACATGTTCTGAATATCAGCTTGGAAGAACTCCAGTCCATACTAGCATCACCAGTCATGTTCTCTGTCATTTGCTCCTCTCAAGGCAAGTTCATTAGGAGAGTTTTCTACACATGAGCAGCTGATATTACATCAAGTGTAAAAGTGAATTTAGAATTCTTCTGTTTTTCAGATGTGCATGCATGCAGTAAAGTTACATCAATGTGCCCGTCTTGTGATTTTTTAAAAATTTTTATGCAACTTTATTTTCAGTTTTACATGTTACAACCATATTTAGCAAATTTAATCCTTTGAATTCCAAAGTCAGTTTTTCAGAAATTTTGATCGAAGACTGTAGCCAATAAAAAGTGATGTCCTTTCAGTCCAAAATTGTCAACAAAATTTCAATAATTAAGAAAAATTGGTATTTTTTGCACTAAAATTGTGTCGGGAACATTTACAACACTCAAAGGGTTAATTAATTTCAGTCAATTGTGGTTTGAATTCTGAATCCAAGTGCAGTTTCTGAAAAATGAGTTTCGAAAGTCTTGCTTGTACATCAGGGTTGTGTAGATTTATTGCCAGTGGTGATTCATCATACAATAGAAGATTGGATTCAAAGTTTTTGTTATGACTGTGCCGTGAAGATCGGTCTTTACTTTCCTGCTTGACTTTGTTGAAGTTAAAACAAAGACATTTAAAATCATTTGTGTGACTATGCTCTGTGTTGATTTGGCAAGCATTTGCAAGCTTCACAAGTTTTAAGGGTTCTTTTGGAAGTATTGCAAACAGAAATGCAACACAAGACTGAGTGTTTGGCAGAGATAAGTTTCTTTCAAAGTTACAAATCCTGAAAAAAATAATTACTATCTAGATATGGGTTACATTAAAATCGGGATCATAACCATTGCCCCAATGAAGACCACAAAATACATCTGTGCAATTTTTTACACAAGCATTTCTGATGTTTCAACATTTCTTTTAATTTTTAATCTCATCCAAGCCTATTTTTTACTTTTTTACATTATGCAACAACTGTAATGAACTACCTCTTCAGAAAGATAGCTTTGTTATGATTTATTCAGACAACTTGACTCTATCAGCTTGATTCATCATCTTAAATGGACATTGATTGCGATGTATTTTTCAGTGCATATTTTTATTATTTGTTTGAAGACTTTTTGTTTCACGGTCGTTGATCCCAGTATGGCATTAAAGCAGTGCAGGCTGATCATATCATCATAATTTAGAGGGAAGGTTAAGTCTTTATAAGTGTGCTGGCATAGTAGCATCAAGAGATTTGTATTGCCTGACTTTTTATAACTGAAAATTATGAAAATTGGTGACATTTTACAATGTTCATTGTGGCAATGTGCTCCAACTTTGTGTCTCACTGTTTGTTATATTTGTTCATTATCAGACAAGCATTAGAAGACAAATTTCACTGCATTAAAGATGAAAAGATTTTACCAAATGACACCTTACTGAAATGTGCAATGATTTATTCACCCTAGACCATTTCCAACAGCTCTTTTGTTTGCCCCGATTTGATGTCTCATTTTCAATAATCTTATCCAAGACGACATGGTACACCATTTTACTTGTATACAACACATAGGATAGAGGGCAGTGTTTTACGAACGTGTCAGGCTGCCACCAGATTCATTACATGTCATGATATGTTACAGCAATATTACACTATTACTGCCTACAAGGTGAGAGGCTCAACTAGTTTTTTATTCAGGTCTCAAATTCTCGCATTTGATACCAGAGGAACAAAATATCCAATTTTTCTGACACCTGAAGATCAAAATAGCTGCCAAACCTCTTCCTGTATTGCCCCAATGGGGGAAATATTAAATTTTTGGAGTTCCACAATATGAGCCTTTGAAAACCTTATCCCCCACAAGTGGTAGATCGAAAAGGTGTTGTAAAAGTCTTAGAGTCTGAATATCTGGCCCTGGGGTGCATTCTGCTTTAAATAGTGGGGAAGATATAAAGGGTGAGCAGATAACAGACATGGACTGTTTTCTCTAAAATGTGCTGTACAGAGGATGAATCAGACACCCTTGCGTGTATCAACAATTAAACCCTCTCATTGTCCCTCTATCAAATTTATTGATTCTATTGGTGAGTGTTGGATCCTGTAGTCTTGCTGGAGAATGACTTTTATATGAACAGTTGCATATGATTGAGACACATTTCGAGGGCAACTCACCATGTTGACATCAATAGTGGTTCTGCAGTCCATAAATGATCATCTATCAATTGACATGTTCCTTGTTATATAAAACACTTCATATAAAGATATTTTTACAATTCATCAAATGTATAAGTCATTTTGAATGAGATATTTTCATGATTTTACTTGTTAAGGGCTTTAGTCAACACGATTTGAACTAATTTGGGATGATTGGATTTTCATATTTTTCAAATTTCTAAAACAGTTGTAGGTGCTCTATAGCTGAATGTTGCGATATTACAAATAACTCATAAAAACAAGTGTGTACCTTGAAAAGAAAAGCTGAGATGAGATTACATTTGAGGATCAAACAATACTTCAGCATCCAACTACTAGTATCCCAACTATCCCAAATTAGTTCCAAATAGAAATGACGACGTTTTGCTCTATCTTATCAACCGCTTGTTTTTACTCAAGTAAAATGTTGAGGTTTCTGATGATTTCAGACAAATGGCTATGAAAATTACCCAAAAACTACCCGGTTAGCTGCGGGTTAGCCTAATTCAAGATTCGCGATTCATATTCTGCTGTTCAAGCTAGAAACAGATGCATTTTCACTCAGATTTACTTTATCGATCCATATGCACTGATGTGTTTCACGTTATTGTGATCTTCAGACGAGAATGATCAGTTATTCGACATGGCAAGCCTTAGCAGAGAGGGGGTTACTCAAACACGTCATGGCTGGCAGGGGGGTGCTCGAAATTTTGGAGTTTGTAAAGCAATTCCTCCGACCCCCCCCCCCGGCCGTAAATAATGACGGCTCCCTAATTATCTTTCAATAACGTTGTAAGGAAAAACATGAAAAGGTGTCCTTATCCCGTTTTACATTTAAATGTGAGATTAAAGAAAAACTCTTTGACTCGTTTTGCCGTGGATTGGTACAGGATAACATTCACAACTTCAATGTTGTAAAAGTATAGCGCAACAAGGGAACATTGTCCGTACGTTTCGCGGTCAAGTAATGTGCTTAATTAACGTTGGAGGCGCACCTCGTGTCAAAATATAAACGAAGGCAACTGAGCCTTTGTGTGTTGGCGTTTCACAGCTGCAGACGGACAAAATGGCGGACGACGTCGAAGTGGATATCGAGGGTATCGAAGACGATGGACAGTAAGTAATTTGCGTAATCTTACATGATAACTTGATGGAGAAGTCGACGGTCATGTTTAATATGCACATCAGTTACTTGTGTTATTCGATACGACTTTACGCACTGTGCATAACATACCAAAAATGAACGTAAACTGGGCTTGCGTTTTCACTGTTTGAATTCCAATTTCAATCCACAGAATGCACGAAAAATTCGACACTTGCTTAGCTGCCCATACCTCTCGTGTACAACCATGCACACGCTAATGTCCACCGACTTTTTCCAGACTTTTGTTATTTAGAAAAGTCGACCATAAATAAAATCGCGCAAGTTATTCGGGAAAGCTCGTAGTGGAAGTCTCAGTCACTGTTGGACAGTGATGTTATGTGCAACATACGCGATGAGGATCATGATGGCGTTGATGATGATACACGTGAACTTTCTTATGTGCCCGCAAAATTTGTCTCTTAACCAAAAAAACCTGGGCATCATTTTACAAACTGATGACGTCAAATCGCCATACACAATACACAGTGCCATAATTACAAGGCGTCTTTGTTTAGTGTAGTGATTTGACGTCATCAGTTTGTGGCTATACCACTTGTAAAATGGTGCCAAAAAACCGTGGTAAAATTAATCTAGTTAAAATGGCCAAGATATTAATTTTGCACCGTTTGGAGCAGTGAACTACGTTAGAACATGGATCCATCATCCTATATGAAGTTCATATCAGTGTCAGCATCACTGTGCTATTCGCACAGATTTTTGTTGTAAACATAATTTGTCAAAGTGACAAGATTTAGGATCAGTCCAAGCAGGGTTGTAGGAGACTGAGAGATTCTGTCATGTAAGGTCTCCGCCAACTCCAATCCCGACGTTGGAGTGAGCAGACTCATGTACAACAAATCTTTCTGTCTAGGTTTTTTGCCCTTCTATCTTCCTCCCCCCCCACCCCTGCAATAAAATCATCAGAGCAAATAATAACACTTAGTGACCTAAAAAATCACCTCAACGTGAACTGAATGAAAAAATAATACTACCGTTATTCTGTCAGACTGTTGTTCCAAATCTTTGCATCAGAGAGCGTGTACATGGATACAGACACACCCATACACTTAACCTCACAGGACACACGTTAGACAGGCTGCGATGAAAACCTGACTTCATTACTAGTTGTAAGTTGAATGCAGGACACAATAGTCCACGCTGACATGTCATTGCAATGCAAATTTTGCGGTGACTTTTTTGCCATGATGCTTTGGTCATGAAAAAAGCCTGTTTGGTTGTTGGAGTCAAGCGCAAGAGAACATACAACATATCTGGCAGAGAGAAAAACTGACCAACTCTCCCTCATCAAAGGCAGGGCTCACAGTGATTGCCAGACCACCTCCATCTACTGATAGAAATCCATCTTGCTGTTTAGCACAGTAGACTTAAAAGTTTAAACAGCATGTACAATGTACCTCAACCAGGATATGCAGGCAGAACTTTTGATACACGTGACATTTTAGACTAGTCCAACCTGACCATGATTGTAAATGTCAATATTTTCAGACCGAGCAGTTTGGATTTACATGCTGACCCAAATGTACCACCCTCATCAAGTACAAATCTGCTGTCGGAGTTTGCTGATCCACCCTGGTTGTTGGAACAAGAGCCGGTGAGTGTTTTACTAATAAATCTGTGATGTATTTAACTTTAGAGAAGTCTCTTGTGAATTCCTTGCATATCTTGGTTCACATTCAGAAGCCTTATTGTAATAAATTTATAAAAAGTTGTGTACTCTCATTTCTGTTTTCCGTGACAGAGCTGGTCATTAAATGATGAGATTGATGACAAAAGTAGAGAGACAATAGAGAAGATGTTACTGGAAGAGGAGTATCCTTTAGAATTCTGTCTGTGTGTAGGGACAGTAAAATCAACCCAATCACCCCTCATGTCTGTGTGTGGGCTCATCCATTCTGTTGGAAACAATGGGAATGTACCAAAATCAGTTGGTTAAAGGGTCAACAGTGTTCATGAAGAATGAAAGATGTTCTCCAAATCATTTGATTTCACCAGGTAGAATTACAATATTAGGTCACAGCATGCCATAAAATTGCAGCATAGTTCTTTTTGTACCGAGAACACACTGCGCATTTGATCATTTCTGTATATTTACCTCAGTCCTCTTCACATGTCCAATTTTGTGATAGGGAGCAATCGAGTTTCAGTTTCACCAAACTATGATGGTGAGAGTATTGTTGATTTCATATAGCTCAGTATTCCATTGGTAGTTTGTGACCCTTGACCCTAAGTCACTTCCAGGTTATATTTCCAAGGTAGGAGCATTCCTTCTGTTGAGTCCAGCCAAGCCACTGATAAACCAAAGTCTTCCACGTCCAACAAACCAAGCAGGTAAATTTGAGAGAATCTGTTTTATCCCTATACCCTGTTACATTTGTCCAACTACTCATGTTAAGTTTTGACATCACAAGATCAAGGTAGATATAATGAGGTGGGTTTTTTTACATGTATAAAAAAAATTTGACATCTCATGCATTTTTTGTGAGCATCTTAGGGTGAGTGTGATTGATCAAGTCATTTAAAAGTCCTCATTTGATTGGTGAAGTCACTTGAATGTCCTTATGTGAATGGTCAATTTGTTTGACTTATGTATAAGGAATTCAACCAAGGAAAATACAAAGTTTACATAAAAGTGGATTAGATCTGTAGTATTCCCAAAATTGTAATTTCAGTAATTATCTTGTACTCTGAACTGATTCAGGAAAACTTCAGATGCATTTTTGTAATCTAACACTACGCACTGTCTAATAATGTATTCATCCTATCTGTGATATTCATTTGATTTTTTTCTCACAAAGCTCAAAGAGTAGAGGAAGAAAACCACTCTTCTCTGGTAGCAGGTGGGCATCTCTCATTATTCCTTGCAGTGTTTTTTTTTTAAATTTTACGAGGAAACTCTCAACCCAAGGGATTGAGTACACCTCTGCAAGAAATTGTCACCATTGTCTGACAGACACAAAACAAGGTCAAATGAAATGAAATCAATATCTTTTTGATGATACAGTTGAATAATTCAGCATTTTGAATTCATTTGCTCTTATCACAAGCCAGGGTTTTCACTGACTAGTTGCATAATTTTCATGAAGTGTGTCACATAATTTTTCGACGCCTCTGTGAAACATAAGAAGCATATTTTTACTGTAACTTGTGCCAAAAAGCATTGAATTGTGTTCACTCTAATATAGAAAATGTAAGTGTAATTGTAGTTGCATGTTCCACTTGCCAAACAAATGCTAACATCATAACTTTCCGTTTCACCTTTGTTGTTGTTCCATTAAAATTTGTGGCTAACTAACTGTTGAGATAAGGATAGTGAGCAAAATTACAAAAAAGAATCAAATACCTGCATTGTTTGGCTGCAAATCCCTCAATTTAAGATTTTGTTTTGGTACTGTCAATTTCAAAATACCTTGAAATTTGATTGCCCCTACCAATGAATTGATATAGCTGTTCAGATTCAGTAAACCTACATCACCTAACTCAATAAAACTTGAGATGCCTACCATTTTCATTTCCATTTTGTCTCCACAGAGCAAACAGACTGCCATCCCACAAAATGCCATGGACGGAAGAGGAGAAAGCAATATTTGAACAAGGAATGGTGAGAGACTGGTTACCCGGAAGAATCTTTACCAACCACGGCTATTCAGCCATGCTGACACACTCAGATACATTATCTATATCATATTCCATGTACATATGCACAAACACACATTTGAACATACAAAAATTTGTATAGAAAGCAGCTGTCGCCATCTTGAAAAACACCCTCGTGTGGCCACTTGACACTAGTGGTCAACTATGGAGTTTTGCAGGGTATGCAGGGGATCCAGTTGTCAAATACAGGATTTTTCCTATGTACCACAGGATTTAAGTGGTCCAAGGAGTGGTTGGTATCCCCCACCCCTATTTCTATGCTACCTCTGAGGTAGGGCAACTAGTCACATCATTTGATGCCAGTCTAAACAAACAGAATACTGAAGGGACTGTCTGGTGTAAAGACTTTCCAAATGTAAAGACAGTATTCCACACACATAACAATTATGGATGAGATAAATTTCAAATGGCTTAATAAGTTTAGGTTAAACCTCATGCCAATTACATACCAATTTGTACACGTGTCCTTGTCTCTATTCCCAGGAAATCTATGGTAGAAGCTGGACTAGGATTGCACAGCTGATAACCACCAGAACAACATTACAGGTCAAGAACTATGCTAACCAGTACTTCAAAATCAAGGTCAGTTGACATCTTGAAAAAAGATCTAGTTTTTATGGAAAGAATAATAGATTTCAAGAAAGCAATTCATTTTTCAAGTCTCCCATTTGCCATACATATATGGCAATTGGGAGGTTATATGGTTGAAAAAAGTCTGTATGTGAGGTGTCTGTATGTCTGTATGTATGTATGTATGTATGGATGTCTGTCCGTCCAACGCAAAAACTCCGAAAGTATTGCACGTATAAAGCTGATTTTTGGTGTAGTGATGCCATATGTGGTCTAAATGTGCCGTTGTTAAAATGAACTTGTTAGTCTCATGGATATGCAAATGAGGTAGAAAAAAGGGCGAAAATGGTCAAAAATCAATAACTCAGGAACTACTCTTCTGATCATTGTCATATTTGGTTTTTAGGTACCTTGGGCCCCACTCATTCAAACATATAGATTTGGTGTCAATATTGGCTGCTTTCTATTTTTAATGATTTTTTTTCTCTATTTTTTTGCCATTTCAGTAAAAAATTGTTTCCTCTGAAACCAATGGTCTGTTCGCTTTAAAATTTGGTTTGCAGGTTTCTTGTGATGACCCAAAATAAGATTCATCGAAATTATGGCAAAATTTGCATATTTGTATGTTTGGGCAATTTTTGCCATTTTTGGTCAAAAAAATCTTCTTTGAAACTGTGTATGCCATTACTTTCCAATTGGATGTGCAGGTTCCTAGGTGTGACCTGAAGATGACTCCGTGAACTAAAGGCTAAATTTGCAAATTTGTGGTACTTTTTTGCCATGCTTTCAAATTTGGTACACAGGTGAAATGTCTGCTGATGTGCAGCTTGAATAAGCTCTTTCTCTGATTGGTCCATTTTCACTATTCACAACCACTTAGGGAGTCTATTTGTATTGTTTTCATTATATTGGTAAGATTCAGCTACCCAATTGGTCAGATCTTATTCAGCGCTGCACATTAGCCCTGAAATGTAGTAGGTCATTCATTTCAAGTCAAGTACTGCCTGCGTTAATGAGCAGATTATGATTGTGCTGTTCCAGGCTGAGGTGTTATTTATAGGAATGATGCAATGTTAGACGGTAATTGATATTTAACTGAATTTGACTTACATTGTATGTAACTCTTGTACTGTATAAACCCTATCAATTCACCCAGAAAAAAATAATTAATATAATTTTAAATAATTGAATTAATTAGGAAATCAACAAAGCCAAAATAATTTTAGTGTAGAATTATTAGAAAGTTCAACATTTTTGACAGTTCATAGTGAAATGTTTACCATTTTGGATGATTAAAACACGTAAAGGCAACTTTCCTGAATCCCAACTTTGACATATTCTGTACCGTCATGTATTGTTCTCTGTATGTTATCTAAAAGAAATTGCTCATAATAGTTTGTCATGATAGGTTGGCCAAATAAAGAGAGATAGAGACAGTTCCTATTTCCAGTTGTGATCAACTTGATAAGGATTAAATAAAATTACATTTTGAGGAAAAAATAGAGTGGTCAATTAAAAGAGTGGTCAAAGTGATAGGGTTTTTATGGTAAAGCTGGGCTATAAGATTCCTCATGTTCTATTTATAGCAATTATGCAATCTGTGTAAACAGTGCAATGAAAGTGTTACATGATTCCTTATAATGCTTTTGATGACCTTGAACTTCTTACGTTGAAAACATTTGTCTCTTCGGTGTGCTTTCTCTGATTACGTACAGTCTCAACTTATTCAACAGAACTTACTTGCAATGTTAATTTGAGAGTTAAAATGTGCTTGGTTAATACGATGAAAATACTGATAAAGTTAACAAGCTGAAGATTCTTTATAACATGACAGATATTCTGGGGGTTTTTTTTGACATAATCTTGATAAGCAAGGCATGTTTACTTTAATTAGAATGTAATTAACTCTTGTTTATATTATTATAAGCAGTAGTACCAGGTATCAAGTTGAACAAGCTGATATTGATAGGTTGGGCGGCTGTTGGAGGTTAAAAGCTGTAAAAATAAATGTATGTATGCATGTCTATCTGTCTGTCTGTCTGTCTGTCTGTCTGTATGTATGTATGCATGCATGCATGCATGTATGTATGTATGTATGTATGTATGTATGTCCATCCACATTAAAAACTCCTAAACCGCAGCACCTAGGCTCTTTATAGTGACTTTAGTTACATTTCTTCAAATTGTGGTGAAATGTTGAAAGTTGTATTTTTGGGCCGATTTTCCCATTTTTGGTCAAAAAATCTTATTTTCTGAAAGCGCTCATCCCATTGCCTTGAAAACTTGTATGTTTATCCCAGGGTTTGCCTTTGTCAGATTCGTTCAAATTGTGGTGAAATTTTTATATTTGTATTGTTGGGGCAATTTTTCCCATTTTTTGTCAAAAAAATCATTTTCTCCCAAAGTGTTTGTTGGATTGCTTTAAAACATGGTAGTCTTGATCCTAGGGTTGTTTTCTGTCAGATATGTGAAAGTCATTATGACATGGGGCATTTCATATTGCTGGGTATAAGATTAATTTGGACTTACAATGGAATTTTCTTAGTAATCAACCTGTAAGAATGCAATGTCATGTGTGTACTGGTACTTAGTATTTCTGTAAAATGGGAGCACAGTGTCATTGACAATTCATTTTTCAAGTGTCAAATCTGTGCCAAGCTGTATACAGTAGTATCTTGAAAACAAAGATGAGGTCGAGGAGAAAAAAACACACAATTCATTTTAATGTTTCTGTCCACAGGCAAGGGAGAAAGAAAGAGCTGACAAGGACTTGGACATGACCTCTCCTTTGGAGACAGAATTCCAACCACAGTATCTGAACACCAATGACATTGAAAGCCAGGAGGAGGCACTGGCTGCAGTGAGCACTGCAGTGCCAACCATCACAACACTGCCAAAGATAAGCGACAACCATGGCCTAACTAAGTCACCCAAGATGAAGAGTCCAAAGCTTGGCAAGAAAATTGGACGTCCGAAGAAGAGCAATAGCAGAGACGGCGGTCAGAGTGTAATTTGTCATGAGGAGATCCAGGGATTGGAAAATTCTGGATTAGCTGTGGAGGACCAGAGTGCTGAGAAGACACTGGGTGAACTGCTGGAGGTAGCATCAATGGAGGCAGAGGCTGCAGATGCCAGCAAGGATGAGACAGATCAGAAAGGAAATCAAGAAGAGGAAGAGGTTGATGTTGAGGTTGACATTGATGGAGACGATGAGGATGAAATGAACGACAGTAATCTTCTCAAAGGTAAGTCAGGCGATATGACCAGGGATGTACTGTGAAATTGCTTCATTCCCATGTGATAAACTTCTTTCAAACTTTTGATCTAGATGAAAGCAAATGTAATGCCATAATAGGTAACTGTACTAGGTATCTGATTTGTATATTGTTCCAGGACATCGAACTTCTTAGACTTTCATCCAACTAGCATGTATCCTAACCCTATCCCTTATACTCTCCTTAATGTGTGAATGAGAAATATTTCTGAATGATAAATGTCCAGCAGTGCGGACGCAGATATCCGAGACGGGCAAAATCAATTTTCCTTCGTGGGTGGTATGGAATGCAAAAGTTCAAAAATTTCACTAAATTACATTCACTACTAACAACCAGGCGAATTGAAAGATAGATAGTTAGATATACCAAATTGTACATTATTTAGTGTCTTATTTGTATATATTGCAGAAAAATCATAAAGTCAAAATGTTGTCTCGTATGTTTTGACAAAAAATACAACTCATTCACTCCTGAATTTTCCGGTTGTGCTCCCTACATTTTTCTTCTCCAAGTTTGATTTTGTCACTGTCCTTTTACTCAGACATCAAAATTAAACGCTGTGCCCTCAGTTTTGGCGATAAGGCCGTGAGACGGATATGTTAACTTAAAATAGCACTGACAGGTACAGGTAGTCCTTGCAAATCCCTGAAATAAAGTCAGAGCGCATGCGTGAAGGTTGTCTTCTAATGACAATACTCATTGTAGCGTTTCTCAAAGAATCTCATCCTGAACGTTTGCGCTGGAGAAAGTATCTCCCCTATACAAATGTAGAAAATTAAGCATAAAAAAATGAGGCGATTCACTGAAGCCTTGTATCTCTGAAGTGGTCAATTTAAATTTACAACACATAAATGAACTGTTACTCATTTACTGATTGATACCGATTGTTTCCAAAATGCACACATGCATATTTAGCCATAAAGGAAAAAAAAATATATGAATCACAACTTCAAGGCTATACCTGAGTTCAATTTTTTAACAATTATTGTTCTAAAATTACAAATTTAATTAATGATAGGATAAAGCCCGAGTACGAGGGCTCTTCTGGTATATAAAGTCCAACCCAACGATAAAATGTCGAGGCCGCAGGCCGAGACATTTTATCGTAGGGTTGGACTTTATATACCAGAAGAGCCCGAGTACGAGGGTTTTATTCGACTTTTAAAAAACTATCTACTGTTGATTGACCAATCAGAGTGCTCAATTCAGGTGTTTTATCTACTCGTAAAGCCTTGGTCACCAAATTCCAGAAACGAATGACAGCGCCATAGTAAAGTACTGTCCAATCTAAAGTGAACATGTCATATTCTGTAGACATCTGGTACGTTTTAATATTCAAATTTGGTAACACAGCGGAAACCAGCTGCAACACAAAATCTGCTGTGGTACAAACATAAACTAATGTGCCCTAGGGCATTTAAACTAATGTGCCCTAGGGCATTTATAGGATGTTCCATTACATTGGAAGGCTATTTCACAAATAAAAGTTTTAATTCATATCCTAAACATGTTACATTGACAAAAGGGACGGTTGACGTAAACACATTGAAAACGAAAATATATCAGTTAGGGGCGATAGTTTTTAAGTCGGATAAAACCCTCGTACTCGGGCTCTTCTGGTATATAAAGTCCAACCCTACGATAAAATGTCTCGGCCTGCGGCCTCGACATTTTATCGTTGGGTTGGACTTTATATACCAGAAGAGCCCTCGTACTCGGGCATTATCCTATACAAAAACTATCGCCCCTAACTGATATATTTTCGTTTTCAATGTGTTTACGTCAACCGTCCCCTTTGTGAATGTAACATGTTTAGGATATGAATTAAAACTTTATTGTGAAATAGCCTTCCAATGTAATGGAACATCCTATAAATGCCCTAGGGCATATACCTAGGGCACATTATATAAATGCCCTAGGGCACAGCAGATTTTGTCTTGCAGCTGGTTTCCGCTGTGTTACCAACTTTGAATATTAAAATGTACCAGATGTCTACAGAATCTGACATGTTCACTTTTGATTGGACAGTACTCTACTACGGCGCTGTCATTCGTTTCTGGAATTTGGTGACCAAGGCTTTATGAGTAAATAAAACACCCTAAATTGAGCACTCTGATTGGTCAATCAACAGTAGATAGTTTTTAATTAATGATAAGATTATGCAATTTACCTAACTAAAATACACATTTTTTAACATCTTTTCCCAATTTGATGCAATAAATATCTTATGATAGAACTTCAAGTTGGGTTCATTTTCAATCAAAATTCATAAAATAGCAGCAAAACTAGATTTTAATAATCATTAATGTCTGTGATTGCAATAAATCATTGTTGCAGTGACATACCAACAAGAAATTTAAATGTTTCAGTCTTGTCACGCATCACGCTCAATGGCCATCAGAACATGTAGTGTTGATCTGAAAGAATAAGTTCACACCATTTATTAGGATACGTGCATATAAAAAACCAGCAAATTTCACATTAATTAAACATATATTTTAAAAGTACTCGGCAATGATTATATACCAAATCCTCAGTCAATTGTTAGGTCACTTTAATGTGTGTATTTTCATAATGAATGGCATTCTTTGAAAATTGTCTTTTCATTGGATATACATGCATGATATTTTAACAGATATCAGTAGCAGATATTATGTTATATAAAACAGAGGATTTTTCTCTATCTCAAAACATTCTTCCATATCAGCTGTTCTGTGGAATCTTCCGACTTAATATCAACATGCTCTCATTTGTCTATGATAGGATTTTATTTCGCAAACTTAATGCACATCTGAACTCCCAATAGACTCCCTGTACTTGAAATGAATTTCAGCCTACTTAGTATACAGCATTGCCCTCTAGACTATCATACCCTGTAATGTTTACAGGTGAGGCTAAAGTGAATAGCCATTGCTATGGCTAAAGATACAGGTAATAGGAAGGGGACTTTATTTTTTTTCATAGTACTATGTCATATTTTAGACACTCAGAGAAGAAGCAATTGATTTACTTTCACAAAATCTTTGTCAAGTGTGTCATTCAAATCAACTGCGGGTCGAAAGCGTAGGTCCTGTCAGAAATCATACCCAAAAATGCAAAGAAGATGACAATTCTAGTCTATTAAGTTAACAGTGGCTTTTTTGTGAGAGAAATCCGTCTCCAAACCCGGCGATACATACGTATAGCGGCAATTCCATTTCCGAACTTTCTATATTTCTAATGAATAAAAATTAATATCAGTGCGGCCAAGCGACTATGGCTCAATGATTACTTGCATGTTATTGTTTTTGAAATACTGCAATGATTATAACTATACTGCACAATTATAACTTACATAAGTGACAGAAGATTGTCAACTGGATGTATTCGTAAAAATTACCTGGATTAAAACGACCGTATGATAATATTGTGAATGAAGTTGTCAATGATATTGCTTGGAAAGTTAATGTACTTCCAGTTTTCAGGTGTCTGCATTTTAAACACTATCGTACTGTCAAATGACCTCCTTCAGAAGCGATATTCACAAAATCCATTCCTTTACATAAAGTTGTATGAAAATTACTAAATTATTAAATTGTACTAAAATTAATGCTTTAGCTATTGTTCAAGATAGGCCGTGAGACGGAAATATTAACTTCAGAAAACAGGTCATACTACTAACGACTTTCTTTCGATAATGCAATCAACTGTCGTTAGCAATGTCAATTTCCTTTGGTCAGATTTTTATTATTTAACGGGGATTCAAAACCATTATTCTTAAAATTACGTGCCATAAAATACTGTATCTCAAACTTACTGGGGCAAAATTGAACGAAAATTTGGAGAGCTCCACCTAGCTGAACCGTCGCTCAGTCAGTCTGATGTTGCTCAGAAGTGCACGCCAGGACCCCTTGGCAACGATGGAAGTTGGCATAAGCATGCTTAGCAACAACGGCAAAAATGCATATCTGTGTCTGCACTGTAGAGTACAGGTACATGTTAGAATGTTGTCACAGCGCCCTCATGAGACCTCAGTTAAGGCATTCTCTTGCAATCCTTCAGCTAGTGTACAGTCTTCTGTGAACATGCCTTGTGTTTTTTGAAACATTTATAATAGATCTAGTTCAGCAAAGTCAGTCCACCATATGTAGGTATACCTGTTCACAACGTCTTCCTTTTCACTTCATTGATCCACAGGCAGCAGTCTGTCCCCAGAAACAATCTACTCCACTTTGTTGAAATCAGCGGAAGAAGACAGCGAGGTTGGCAACACAGAAACAGACTCAGACTCCCTTCAGGCAACAGAATACGACAGCCAAGGGAAGTCTCTCAGCTCATGTGATTCTGTTTTGAGTGATGAAAATGTTGCAATACTGAGACAGGACAAGAAAGACAAAAACACCCCAGGTCAGAGAGATGCAGAAAGTGATTTGCAGATGATGTTGCTCAAATCAAACGACAGTTCGGAAAATATTGTAGAGCAGACAGACAGATGTTCCTCTAAAGCAGAAAATGAGCTTGGTAGAGTTGAACTGCACTGCTCAACAGAAAATGATCATTGCAAATCAGAAGACAGTCTGGTTAGCGGAAGGTGTGGTTTAACAATCGCAGATAACAATGCAACTGAGTATACCTCTGCAGAGTTTTCAGAAGACGATAATCTTGTGGACTTTGCAGAAAAAATTTACAAAGAGGAAAAACCAGGTGAGAAATACTTGACATTTAACAAGTCACTCATTTTTCCTTAAATCTATCTTCTCATTCATGTAGTTTGCTGGTGGAAGTCCTACAAACTATTTGTTGCACTGACTTTATAATTCAATTTCACTCGGCATTTCCGTACGTATAATGAAATCATCAAACCCCATCTTGACTCAATCATTTTGATGTATCCTGGAGTATCAGCTGAAGTTTGAACAATCACTGTTATTCATACAACATCAATCATTTTATCTGCTAGCCGGCCTTTGTTCCTTTCACGGTATTTTTTTCCAATTCTGATTCATTTTCAGATCCCTGGGCTCACATTCCCAAAGCAACAGAGGAAATATTTCTTGAAAGAAGCATCATCACTGAGGATGAGAAATCGGCGCATCCGGAATTCTTCAATGGAAGACAGCTGAAAACACCTCAGAGATACTTGAAAATTAGAAATTATATCTTAGAATCATGGTAAGATTAGATTCATTTCATAACACAAAAGCTAGTTAAAAGTCCAAAACTTTTCTTATATGTTCAACAATATTGTGCTTCTTCCTTCTTCAGAGAATCATTCATTATGTAGTAGTTCTTGTTAGTGTTAGCACTGTCATTGCAGTCACTACCATATATTGATTCCATCAGTGGCAGTTTATGGAGCTTGTGTTATTTCTGCATTGTTATGTGTTGAAGCTTCATTTTACGTTACTTGGTGACATAAAGCATTCTGGGAAGCAGTGTAGTTTTAGCCACAGAAAACCATAAAGTCGTACCAAACTTGTACCTTTGACTGAGTAACATCCTATTTCAAAAATATTCGCAATATGCCACTGTAAATCACATCTATCTCCTTCTTTTGTTGCCATTCAACAAAATATTGTGCATTCTTGATTTGACACTAAATTTTCCATGGTATATTTTGTTTTCAAGGGACAAAACCAAACCAAATTACCTGACCAAGACGTCTGTCAGACCTGGTCTAAAGAACTGTGGTGATGTCAACTGTATCAGTCGAGTCCATGAATACTTGGAACACATCGGTGCAATCAACTTTGGAATTGGTAAATAGCATGTTCCTATAAATCACAGCAGATATTTATTGTTCCATAGTATTCTTCACACACCTGAAGAACGCTGGATCCAATCTTCAACATGAAAACATAAAGATTTTCTCAGGGGGCCTCTCTAACCTTATGAAGCAACTGGAACCCCTAGAATTATGGTGATTTGTAAATTTATTCAGTTTGGACCCAGCATTCTTTGGGTCTTGTCACATCATCTGGCATTGGAAGAGTTTTGATGACAGTCCAACTCAGTAATGCATTGTGTGTGAATTTAAACTCATCATTAGCTGACTTTAGTCAAGCTCCATTGTTTTCACTAGGGCTGCATGATCTGGATATACTGAAATAAGCATTACAGTCATGTGTAGACCTTTTCCCGGTTATCCCATAATGCATTGCTGTGGCTGTATCAAACATCTTATTGACAATGACAGTAAAAACAACAAAAACATACTGATTTTGTGTTGTATAATGGATTGTCCTACAAAAATGACACAAATTGCAATGCCAAAAAATTACCTGTGTGTTTTGTATCCATTGGTGACGAAAATACGAGGTGGAGTGTTACCTGCCATAGTGTTCTTTAAGTAACATACCCTGTTCATACCCTACAGCTAAAACGTTCTATGAGTAACATACGCTTTGTATACTCTGGCATGCATCATGGAACTGGTAAAAGGACTATTGAAAGAGGTCAGTAGTGAAATGTAGCTAACAGTGTAGCAAGTCACATACAGGGTTATAGACTGATAAACTGTACTGAGATGCTGGAGAAATACCAGGGTAGACCTTAACATTTTCTGAATCATTTTATTTCTTTTTTCAATTGACAGAAAACCCATACAGATCTACCAAGGCAGCTGCCAGTACAAGTAGGAGAACATTTACAAAAGATGAACTCATAGCTTATCAAGCAATAAGAATGCAAACAATGGTAGGTCATTCACAGCTATGGTATCTATGAAAGCCATGTCCATCAGCACACTGGCATCAGATTTCATTCATTTCCATATGCTGTCCCTGCCCTTTCCCTCTTGGCCAATTCCTGTTCTGACCACTCTGTTCCCAAACCATCCATCTGACTAAAAATTCTGCAAATTCCTTGCAGATCCCAAGTCTTGCCAAGTCTTCTGTGTTTTCAAAATTCAAAATCTCATTCTTTTGCATGGATAATGCCTACCGTACTCGTCTGAGTATAAGCCCCCGGTTCGGCAACACTAAACAGCGGTAAAACTAGGGGAGGGGCTTATACTGGAGCAACCCCATGTTATCTGGCATGGATGCTTAATTTATGCTAATTTTATGCACGATTTTTTTCAACACCGCTTGATCTTTCCATCGCTTTCAAAATCGACTACACATCCAAAGAAATTGATTGTACAATCTCTGAATACAGAAGTGATATTTTGGTGAAATTTCAGCATCGAAAAAACTATACAATGCAAGAACCCGAGGTACATGAATATTCCACATTGATTAAGGGTCATTAGCATAGAATTTTAATACCGAAACAATGCTCATTAATGTAATCTGCATATTTGAATATCATTATACCTCGCATCTTGAACTAATAGGTTTCAAGCATGAAAACATCGTGGCCGTGAATGAAAATAAACAATGGCGGACGTGAGTGAGACTATTCTATTTAGGCGACGGGGGTGAGCAGGGTCAAAGAATCAAGATAGTACTGGAAAAACGTGTCATATTCCTTGCGATGCTGTCAAAGGAACTCCAGTTTCCCATTGTTTTAACATCTTTTATTAGTTTCTTTATTATCTAAAAGTAATTTTACCAAGTTAAATGACCAAATATACTCTCCTAACCTTTCTGTATTTGAGTTACACTAGGGTAGGGGCTTATACACGGATGTTATGCATTTTCTAAAATCCTCTGAAATCAGTAGGAGGACGTATACACGAGCAGGGGCTTATACTCGGACGAGTACGGTAAATCAATCAAACAATACTACCCTGCCTTCCAATTGTGTAACTTCTTACTATCCCATACTCCAATTCCACATTTTGTTTGATGGTAAATGTTTTCAAAGATGAAGATGGACACTCAATAAAAAAAACTGAGATACAATGTTTTAGGAAGAACGCTACCAATATTGATATTATTTTGTTTCATTTGTTGCTGAATACAGAGCTAAGTAGAATCATAACTCAGACTTCAACCACAATCAATATGTGTGCTGTCGTATTTGTCACAGCTAAAAAGTTTGAGACGACAACTGATTTACCATTACACTTCACTTTTTTTTCAACATTTGATAGAGGCCAAGAAAAAGAAAAATTCGAGATGCATATGGCAACTGGATAGATGCAGATGAGGCAGAGGGTCAAACCATTGATCATGATGGTGGGGAGAGGCAGTCTTCAGAAGACAGTAGATCAGCAAGGTGCGTTATACCGCCATCTAGAGGCCAACTTCTGAAATACTTTGTTATCAATACCTGTTGTACAGTGATCTGTAAACACATTATCTATTTTGTAAGGTTTTAGCTTCAGCTGGCCCAACCAGCTTTACAATGATGTTTTGTCAAAAAATATATGAATTGCATTGAAATAAAAAACAAAAAAAATTTAAATGATACTTTAACCAAAGTGTAGGAAAATGCTCAAGATGTTAACCCTTTGAGCGCCAAAGTCAATTTTTGTCGCCTTTATAAAATATTCCCCAGTCAATATTTTCAGATTTTTGCCAAAATTTTGATAAAAAACTGTAGTCAATGAAGTGTGATGTCTATTTTCTCCTAATTTATCAAAAATAAATACAGAAATAATCTTAAAATTGGTACAATATTGCACTAAAATTTTGGTGGGAAAAATTACAGCACTCAAAGGATTAAACATTATACAACTCCTTACTATCTTCCTTAGATTTCAACCTGTAACCCACTCTACCAAATAACACATCAAAGACATTAGAGCTAAGAACCACTTATCCCCATATCTCAGTGTCCATTGTTTTTGTGAGATTGATGTACATAAATTTCTTCAAACAGTCACTGACTCTTTGCTCCACTTTTCTACTAGATGGTTGATTTTGTATTTTTCAGAAATTATCAAACCTGCCCGATCAAGCCAGATACTTCTGTACCATTTACAAGTGTCAAGAATTGTGTCCTCATTATATTTTGTAAATTAATGTATCTCAACATATTCCACCAGTATATCAGGCATGAAGAAAGTACACATTCACATTGATCACTTGTGATATTGATATGTCTTTTACACCTCCAGATCGAGACCAAAGTACAACAAACTGACCACCTACGATCCTTTCAAACTTGTGCCGTGTAACAGCTTTACTGCTGACAAACCGGTAGGTAGAATGAGGTGCAAAATGATTATCACAAATTAACTTAGACTCTCATGTCATTGTGTAGCATACACTGTCTCTAAGTGTTGCAGAACTTCCATGTGGTATCATCTTTCTCTAAGTGGATGAATCATCTCTCTTTTATAGTCAGCTCTGCACTCACAATGTAATGTGTTCACAATATCTATTATGCTATATTTGCCGTTACATGTATACATGCGCCAATGTGGGAGAAATAGAAGTACACTTTGTTCAGGTTCATAGGACATACCCTGTGTCCCATAAATTGTATCATGTCAATGTCGAGGTGACATTCAATTTGTTCAAGTCGAAAACAAGCTTTTGAATGGTAAGCTAGATTAATGTTAGACTTTGACAAGGGTTTTATTCTTAATAATCTACAGCCAGCATGGCATTCCATGAGTGTGAAGCCACAGACATAGCAGTATCTTATTGTCTGTTGGTACTTTGGTCTTTCTCCATTGTTATAAATGGAGTGTAAGAGATAGACCCTGGCACAGGTGGATAAGGGATGAGTTAGCTGTTTGTGATGGAACAGACTAGGTCGATATTTGCATTGTAGCCCAGAGATTCAACCATCTGTAAGAGATTTCCACTGTAATCAAATTCTCGCGAAGATTTTCACAGTAACCAAAGTAGCACACCGCCAGTGATGGGACTTTGTTTAGATTCAGAGTTCAGGCGTGTCTAGGGTCTGCTTTGGAAACAATGACAGAGACAACTTTGGTAATAAATAGTTTACTTTTCACACTGATAAGAAAGGTGAATCATTGTCCTGTAATTTTGTGCAGGGTGCTAGGTATGTGCCCTGCAAGACAGCATGTAACCTAAATCTGAAAAGTACAGAGCACAGTAGTGACATCTTTTTGTTTATCTGGTTTTTGCATAATCAATAAGTCAGAGGCAGGGCCGATGAGGACTTATTTAATTATTCATTGAATTACTGCCACATATTGACATGGGCATTCAGGCATGCTGCTTATACCATATTGTACCAGTGACTAACGCCCTCTCTAACAGAAAGGTAGTCTGCATTTTTTTCAGTTCAAGGTATAGTCAGCAAAAACAGTGATATAATATTGAATGCATACTTCTATGTAAAACTTATTTTATATATTTGTTTATGTATTTATTTATATCATTATTTATTTAATAAGTCCCACAGGCTCAAGGCCCAGTTATCAACTCTGACAAACAAAGAAAATACAAACAAACAAACATCGAAAAACAACTTTGAAAAGACTATAAAAGTTTTATAAATAAAGTTTACATAGTTTAGCAGGAAGAATAAAATGTCTTGACAGTACTTTTTTAAAATTTATCTGATTCAAAAATATGTCAACAGAAACATTGTTACATTCTGTAACAGTCCCAGAGATAAAAGCCAACTTCCTCGTATTTAGTCTGTATCATGCAACTTGCAAACTAAGATGGTGTTGAAAAGTTAAGGACATGATTCTACTCAAACAAGACAGATCTAAAACTTTCCACCAAAGTAACAGAGAAGGAAAATTAAAAAGTATACAACTTGTAATCACTCACTGGTATAAGGCTGACTCAGCAAAATTTCCAGAGATTTCTAAATCAATCACTGTTAGCAGACCCAGGAAACTTACAATTGTACTAAGACCAGTACTTGCCAGTAAAACTTTACAAAACTATACTGATAGTGATTACGTGATTAGAAAGAATTGTTAACAACTCCATGAGAAAGGCAATAGACTGAAGCCTTATACGGCAGCATGATTGTAGAATAAAGTCTCTCTGAAACAAGACAGACTCTGTTCATTTAGAAACAAAGTGTACTATTCAGTGAGATACAGTGTGCCCTCTGAGCCAAGTGATGTGTCACTCTGACACAGAACAACAGGTGAATAACATGTGCTGTATGTTACATGTATTGGTATAGGGTTGACTATATATGAAATGTCCACTCATTCCTAAATGGACCCAGACAGTCGAGAAATGTCATAATTTGCAAGGTACACTGGTTAGATTACAAAAAGTCACATTTGATGGGTACAGTACTAAGGAGTCATCCTCTCACTGTCGATGGGATGACGTAGCCTACATACTATCATCCAGGGCAGGTTGATAGCTGTGAGCTAGGCAGGCAGTGAATCAGGGCTTTAAATACATATGAGACTTGCTATACTGAAATTAGATATTTGATTTGAAGGAAAGACAGCCAAGAAGGCTTTGATGTCCTGAGTCATAGATATATATACAGATTATATATAGAAAATGACACAAGGTCTTAAAGATAGCTTGCTAGGTACCACATCACAACATTAACAATATAAACTTTTCACCCTGGCAAATGCCTTTTCATATACGAAGTGTAGAGGTGAACCATCACCCCTGTTTTGATAATAATCAGTTCTCATACTTTATCGTAATAAAGAAGACATTTACAAATGTAGTTAAGTAAAATGACAGCTCTGTTGTAGTCATGGTTGTGATAATGAAGGCTCATGATAGACCTCAGGTAATTGATTCCAATCAATGAATTGCTGATTTCATTGGTATTTCAGAGAATGTGTAAAGATACTGGTCACTGAAGTTAGTCGGAAAGTAACTGATTGGCACCATTTGAAAGATAAAAATACTTATATCTGACATTATAGAATAATATGATTGACAGATACAGATGTACAACATGACAAAATTGAGATATTAGCTGATTAAAGTAATCATCAGAAATTGATATCTGCAGTATTTTTTGGACCTGTGAAGTTTTTTTATGTTTTTTCAAACCAGAGGATTGTGTAATCGAAAATGACATATCCAGCGTCTTGATAATATACCAGCTTTTTAGGAATTTGGTCACATTGATCTATTTGGTTTGTCAGAAAAAAGCCGTTTGGCAGAATTGAAGCGATAAGAAAAAACAATAGGATGTGATAAATGATGGATGTAGTGATTGGCAGGTACAGAGATACCTGCTGATTAAGCAGACAAAGGTAGTAGCTGGTACAGGGATGAGCTGAAAGAGATCAATTCAGTGATAACAAAGATAGCAGAGATTTTGTACTGTATTTGAAAAATGTTAGAAGGATATGAGTTTTCGAAACGTTCAGGGGCTACTGTCTTGAAAAGTGCTTTTACATGATGATAAAAAATCATTAGTTAACACTGGTTTAGCAATGCTTTCGTGAATGATGGTATTTGATCAACATCTGGGGACAAAGCCATTGAGCTATAAATGTTTTAACTCTAATGACTGCAATAGGCCTGAAAAAAAACACTCAGAAAGCTGGTTCATACTCTCACACATATGTGTTTATATCATAGGTAATGTGCTTTCATTTGGTTCAGAGTGTCATAAAATTTTAAAGGTTGTTTGTTGATTCAGTATTAACATACTGTTTGACAATCAGCAACCAAAAGTCTGCACTGGCAAAGCCTTTAAAATGTTTGTTTATGCTTGGTTTAGAAATGACTGGGATCTTTTTTCTTTTTGGAAATGGTATATAGACTTTGTAACAATAGTCTACATCAACATGCCATGATCATTCCGATAATTTCATTATTAAGAAAAAGATTTTGTCTTTTATTCTGATGCCAACAATGTTTCTGGTTTCATTTGAAAGAAACTATTCTATTTCAGAGACAACAAGTCAATGAATCCCTCCATTCACAACGATATGTTTGCCTGTATCATGTTATCTTAATTACACTGTGTAAGCTAGGAAAACCTGTAGTGTACTCCAAATGGCATGCTTGCCAGTACTGAGTTATGTCAACTACACCGTGTAGTTGGGAGAATCTGTTGTGTACCCCAACCTGTACCCTTCTCCAATTTAAATACACTGGCCATAGTCCTAAACTTTGGTAAATATGATCTTACTCTGTACTAACACATTGGTGTCTCCCAGCCAGCACACATGTACATGTTACAACCCACCAGTCACCTCGACACCTACCTGTTCATTTTAAATCCTCACGCCTAAAACCCACATCCTGTCCCACCTGTAACACTACTTACGCACCTACCACCTTCATACCTGCCGCTTCCGACACCTACAGTCTTAAACTGACTAAAAATTAGGCCAATTTCTCAAAATATCACAATGATGCATTCAAATTCATAGAAGGGTGTAGCAATACATGTAGCTCAAAGTGTGATGTGGCCACTTTTATCCATATGAAGTCATGCTTTAAATGACTCTGTATTTAATTGAACCAGAGGAGGTTAAGACTAATACCAAATGCTGTAATGAGCAAAAAATATGTCAAATACAGTGAAAACATTTACATTATTCCCATTTCAAATAATCAAGACTGATCTTGACATATTTGTACTGAATATAATAGTAGCTATAACAGTTCGTATGCATATTGATATGAAGTGAAATATGCAAGTTGATCAAAGGCATAAAATGGACTGATATATATATCCAGTATAGTAGGAGAACTGAAAGTGTTCTGGACTTATAGTCTGGAATGAGCACCAATTGTGCTTAATGGCTGAAGAATCCTTGTCATTAAAATAGTCAGTCTTGATGCCTGACACAGCCAGGGATAACTGTGTCAGAATTTTAACAAATAAATGTTACATGTAGAGTTTATACTTCTTCAACAGGCACCTTTCAATGTCAACATTGGAACAGATGCTCTCCTGATCATGGACGTGGTGAGTAATCGATCTTTTCTAGAATCTACCAGACCTTGTCAGACTAAGACCAGTGTTTTAATCGCAAAGACAGTTTCAACTTGACTTTATTTGGAAGCTACAGATTTGGCAAGTTCAGAAGACGTTTGGGTGTACCTGAATAACTCTGGGCCCAGTCCCTACTACAAAACAATAATGTTAACTTAGGGGGCCTCACTGGCTTAATAAAGCAACTTGACCCTCTAGGATTATGGTGATTTTTACAATTGTTTAGTATGCGTCCAGTATTCTTCAGTCTTGCTGTCGTTTGCATGGAAAGGTCGACTTAAGGGTCTGACCCTCTAGGGTTATGGTAATTTTTAAAGTTCTCCAGTGTAAATCTATTATTCTTCATTGTTTCTGCCTTCGCTTAGACACATGGTCTTGTTCTTGATAATAGAGATATTTGTAATATTTTCAAACACAGGAATATATGACATCCACCTTGTTGGATGTTCATTTGTGATATATGTAAGTTTTTCCAGACTGGTCTTTACATCAGTGACTTTGACGAGCCTCGTAGCCCTCTCTCTACTTAAATGCCGAACAGGCACCACTTTGTTTCTCTACAAACCCATCTTCATTTAAATTTGGAAATACACCATGCTATATTTTATAACAGAATTACAACATTCTCATTAAAACTCATGGTTACTGCTAAAATAAGGAAAGCTATAGATTTATCTGTCGCCATTGTTGCAGTTCACAGTGTTGTAATGCCATGGACACAAATTTCCATCAAATCTAACATCTGTATATTCTTATTGTTAATCAGTGGTGTCTCCTGTCATGTTGATACCGGTATATATATATGCAGCAATCCATATGAATGTTCAAATCAAAGCTGTATTTGTATGAGAAAGGGAATGCTAATATGTTTGTGTATTTCAAATCCGAGCATTCACACCTTGCCACTACGGAGGTCATAGGGTTACTAGGAGGGACATACAGACCTGATTTGCATCACTTGGAAGTTTCCTTAGCAGAGCCCTGTCAAAGCTTGAGTACTGGCCTGCAGTGTGAAATGGACCCAGGTAAGTAACGGCAATCTGAAAAGATTTGATATTCTTTGTGTCCAACCATAGTTCTTGAGTATAAGACAGAGGTAGGCAGGTTGAGCGCTTGTTTTAGGGAAAAACAAAAAAAACTGCAAAAGGTGAAGTGAAATTGGTCAACTTCTTGACCTTAAGGTAGAACACGCCTCTGGGACAGATATTTGATCTACCACTTGTGGGGGCTCATTTTAAAGCTCTTGGTGAAAGAAAAACTTTCCCCATCTTAATTTTTCGAATATCCGAAATTTAATTTTTCCCCGATAAAGTTAACAGAGGGATGGAGGCCATTTTGAATTTCAAATATTGCAAAATGTTGGGCACTCTGTTTTGCTGGTTCAAAACTTTGCATGGTGACCCCTGATTGTTATCTTTGATTTGGTAAGAAAATGGTTAAAAGTTTCATTTAGAAAAGTTTGAGCATTAGTTTAAATCTTTCAATTTCGAGGTGCATACTACCTTAAATGATAGTATCGTTTAGCAGTTTCAAATAAATTTTAAAACATCTCAGCTGTCTAAACAGTGAATATCATAGTGAGCTTGTTTTGTGTTCTCTTTTTCATGTACAATTTCTGTCTTGCATGAGCATACTCTAGGTTTTTGGGCTGTGCACCGTTGCACAACAAATCAATTATTCATTCTATGCTGTACTTTATGCTGTTTACCATTAATACCTGTAGTATCCCAAACTCAAGCCTGTGAACTCATCAGAAAAATGGGATATGACATCGTTGGTTGGTATCACAGCCACCCAAGGTTTGCTCCAAACCCTTCAGTCAGAGATATTGAAACCCAGTCAAAATACCAGGTCAGTTTTACAAAGAAAAATAGCTTGATATTTATTTTTGTATTGAGAAATATACTGGTATATGTATATGAACATTGAAATTCAGAGAGGTACTGTGATATTTGTTTTGTAAGGTTTTTTAGAAATACATCAAAAGAAATGTACCATAATGTGTCATGTATTAGTGACAGTCCTATCCCAGGATATTGATTCTTTGATGTGCAATGTACTATCATTTAGTGTTGACCATGATCCTGTTTGTTTGTTGTACTGCAATGAACATAAACTGACAATTCTTTGCAGTCTCTTTATAATCATGATTTCTTCCCAAACCGATTTGTGTTAAGATGAACAGTAATACTATAGACTTATCTAAACTAGTACAGTCCAGATGCAGTGTTCTTGGATTTCCACTATGAGTTACAGGTAAACTCTGGAACCTAGAACACTGTCAGGAAAAATTATTTGTGATCAAATGTAGAACAAGCAAAACACAAAGGAAAATGTGTGTCAATATGTACTGTAAAAACAAATATCCCTCCAGTGTCTTTACAAAGGAGAAGTGAAATTATTGACTGTAATCACCAGCTCACTGCTGTAATATCACTCTAATCTCCTTACTGTGTGTAGGAATGGTTTGGTCAGGGAAATGCCCCATTCATTGGTGTCATTGTAAGTCCATACAACAGACTGAATACCAGGACCCAGTCACAGTTCAGATGCCTCACAGTCAGCAATGAGATCAGTGTCATGGATAAACACAGTAAGTTCTTGAATCATGAAGTATTGTCAATAGACACCACAGATGACCCAATGTCCATACCAACAATTTGAAAAGACTGCTGTTGATCAGACGCTTTTTAACAGAAGATGGTTTTACCATTTAGTATGACTCTAATAATTGCAAATTTGAGATCCAGTATGTCACAAAGAGTTTATGGATTTTCCATTGATACACAATAGAATACAATACTTCAGGATTATTATATTCTCAAGACATTCCAATATTCTCAAGACATTACAATAATCTATAAAAGTGAACATTCAGATTTTGTTTTTATATGTTAGTACACTTGTTTATCATGCACAACTCTACCTTTTAGACCCCATATTTCACTTTGTGGCATTAATAACTGCATTCGTCTTCATCTTTTCACAGGCCTGATTTCATTAATGATGTGATCATTGACTTTAAAGAATTACGACAACAAAATCGTTAGAAATTAAGTGAAAACAATCAAGTTTGTGTCAGTAAATGTTATCCATTAACCTTTTCATCAGGTCCACAACCACTATTGATAACAATGGCTTTGGGATAAACCATGGTGGTGGAAGGGTTAATATCAACTGTTTATATTGACACTATTTCTGTGATTTGGTTTGATTTCAGGACTTCCATATCAGTTTGAGTTCACTGTCTCCAATCAAGGATCAGTAAACCGTGGGCAGTTGACAGTCAAGATGGTAGAGCTCATTGAAAAGTTTTCCACATACCACCAGTGAGTGTACATCTTTGAAGGGGAAATTTCTGTCCGTCATGTTTTATATCCAAGATACACTTCTTGATTTGTACAACGAGAATTTGATATTTTCAAACCTTTCCTTCCATCATGCATCTCACTTCCATCATGCATCTGATCCTAATTCAACTGATGCAATGCAAATGAAAAATTGATATTTTCAGAGTAATATTATTACAGCAGACACCAAAGCTTGTGCAGTCAATGCAAAATCTTTGTGAAACTAAACTTTCCTAACATGTTACCAGTATACTTGTTATGTAATTATAATTTATAACCGTACTTCTTCAACTCATTTAACTCCTTCAACACTGACTGAGAACAGAGAAGGTCAGACCTAGGGAGACTGCATCTCAGGGACAGATATCTTGACTCTCAAACTTTTACAATTCTTCTTTTGTCTACCTGTTTTGGGGGTTCATTTTGAAGCGTATGGAGTAAATGAAGTTTTCACACTCTTCTGTGAAAATCAAAAATTTAAGTTTTCCCCCCATAAACTTAACAAACGGATGGTGGCCATTTTTAGGGTTTCGAGACCATGGGTCCGAAACCCTCTAGTAATCGTTCCGTTTTTTATTATTATTATTATTATTATTATTATTCTTTTTCTTCTTCCACCCTCTAAATGCCCCTGCCACGCGAACACCGTTGCACCTAGAGACTTCACATTTGGCATATAGGTAAAACTCCTCACAAGTAATTTTTTGATCACATGACCATAACAATGGGTCACGTGACCTGGCGGCCATATTGAAAACAATCTTTCAAATTGACCTAATTTGCATAAAAATTAATCAATCAAAATTCTGTCCTAAATTTTTGTAGACCATAGGGCTAGGCTCCTTCATGCCAAATTTCAAGGTCACAGGCCTGGCCGATTTTGAGAAGAAGATTTTTAAAGTATTATTTTTCATATTTTTCAGTGACCTTTGACCTCCCCTATAGATTTACAAATGCCCATTACAGGCTAGCCAATAGAGCTAGGAGTCTGGTTCTTTTTCGACATAGACGATCATTGGCTGTTAATGTTCACCGAAATATTTTGGGTCAGGTCATGTGACCTTGACCTCATTATTTATGCGCATATGTAATTCTAGGCTAACCAATAGGGCTAGAGATCCGAATTTTGGTACACATGGACTACTATGGGATAGAAATCTATTGCAAATATGTCACGTGACCAGACCTCATTAATTATGCGCATATCTAATTCTAGGCTTACCAATAGGGCTAGAGATCCGAATTTTGGTACACAGGGACTACTATGGGATAGAAATCTATTGCAAATATGTCATGTGACCAGACCTCATTAATTATGCGCATATCTAATTCTAGGCTAACCAATAGGGCTAGAGATCCGAATTTTGGTACACAGGGACTACTATGGGATAGAAATCTATTGCAAATATGTCATGTGACCAGACCTCATTAATTATGCGCATATCTAATTCTAGGCTAACCAATAGGGCTAGAGATCCGAATTTTGGTACACATGGACTACTATGGGATAGAAATCTATTGCAAATATGTCACGTGACCAGACCTCATTAATTATGCGCATATCTAATTCTAGGCTTACCAATAGGGCTAGAGATCCGAATTTTGGTACACAGGGACTACTATGGGATAGAAATCTATTGCAAATATGTCATGTGACCAGACCTCATTAATTATGCGCATATCTAATTCTAGGCTAACCAATAGGGCTAGAGACCCGAATTTTGGTACACAGGGACTACTATGGGATAGAAATCTGTTGCAAATATGTCACGTGACCAGACCTCATTAATTATGCACATATCTAATTCTAGGCTAACCGATAGGGCTAGAGATCCGAATTTTGGTACACAGGGACTACTATGGGATAGAAATCTATTGCAAATATGTCACGTGACCAGACCTCATTAATTATACGCATATCTAATTCTAGGCTAACCAATAGGGCTAGAGATCCGAATTTTGGTACACAGGGACTACTATGGGATAGAAATCTATTGAAAATATGTCACGTGACCAGACCTCATTAATTATGCGCATATCTAATTCTAGGCTAACCAATAGGGCTAGAGATCCGAATTTTGGTACACAGGGACTACTATGGGATAGAAATCAATTCTCAATATGGAGCATGACAAGACCTCATTAATTATGCACATATATAATTCCAGGCTAAGGTGATAGAGCTAGAGGTCTGATTTTTGGTATAAAGGGATAACTATGATATTGAATTCTTTTAACAAAATGTCACATCACCTCGACTACTTTTGACCTCGATTTCAAAAATACTACCATAGAATCCCATCTTTTTGCATATGTATATCTCTATTGCCCCTGTTGACCGAGATGTCTCGAAACCCGGTTGATTGCTGCTTTGCAGCTATATTTGATTTCAAGTGTTGGTAAATAATGGGTCGCAAATTTTGCAAAATGACCCGCAATTGCTACTCTAAGTTTTCTTACTGAAATTTTGAGAAGCGTTTAAGTCGTTCAATTTGGAGGGGCACACTAGCTTTAACTGCCACACCAATATATCAAATATTCAGTACTCGTAGAGGGCATACCACTGAATATACATATAAAAATTAAATTTTGGTTCACTTCTTTTCCAGCCGAGTTAATATGCTTAGACAGTACAGAAGTGACTTGAACATTTCCTACTTGGAAAAGGTAAGTGACTGAAATAAGGATATTTTAGAAATTCTGCTCAGGAGTATCTAAATGAATCCTCAATCCAAGGTACAATACCATATTATCATTTGTGTAGACTTTATTATGTACCATGTAAACTGTCCGACAAAGCATAGAAAGAAGGTAGCTATCTCATCAAGGGACAAAGTTCTACCTTTTGACATTATATTTGTGTTATTTTGGTTTCATACAGAAAGGCATTTAACCCTCTGAGCACCAAAGTCAATTTTTGTCACCTTTAGAAAATACACTCCAGTCAATTTTTTTAAAATTTTTCTCAAAATTTTGATAACGAACTGTAGCCAATGAAATGTGATGTCCATTTGGTCCAAAATTATCAAAAAATTACAGAAAAATTCTTAAAAATTTGCAAAATTTTGCACTAAAATTTTGGCGGGAGAAAATTTTAGCACTCAAAGGGTTAAACTTTTCTGCAGACTTGAATATGCTCTGCCATAAGTTACATGTATCTAAGGGGCCGTGGATAATTAAAACATGTGCATATATATAAGTAAACTTGAGTTCTGAAGATAGCTCCCAGTATTGTTCACAGCGTGGTTTGGTAATAGCAGATGAGTATATTTGCACATGCCACTGATATGGTTGTATATTTTCTGTTTATTGGTTTATTGCATTGTTTTGTTTTGTTTTATTGTCTGTACTTTGCTTTTGTAGATATCTCTTAACCTGATGAAGTCCTACTTTTAGGACGAAACCTTGTATCAATATTACCAATGCAATAAATAGAGAATATACAACCAGATCAGTAGACTTGTGCAAATATATTTATCCGTTTTATATATATATATATATATATATATATATATATATATATATATATATATATATATATATATATATATATATATGTGTGTGTGTGTGTGTGTGTGTGTGTGTTGTGATAAAATAGCTTTTTTCATAGTCACAATAAAGTATATCAGAGATTTGATCAGTTGGGTATCAGTAGTGCAAAGAAATTGGCTTGGCCTACTGACAAGAATAGGTTTTATGACTGAAAATCTGTCATTGAAATATTTGTAGGCCAGGATTGAAGGATGATTAATTAAAAATGCAACGTGTGTATGAGAAATATCTACTTGTTGTATCAATTCATCAAAAGTACGTCTGAAAGAGGTGAATGTCTCATCTGTGGAACATTGAACATTAAACTGTTGGTCAATGGTCATTTATCATGCCTGGCTTCAGATCAATATTGTGTGTAGGGTTACTCCTTGTTGTTTGTGTCAAATTTCTTGGTTACCACGTAGGGCTCAGTTTGTTTGTTTTAAACATCCAGTCTTTGTATATTAAAGCATACCATATTTGGAAGTACACACAAGATACCACGTATGAATTTTATTGAGTTTTATGAACCAATTGGTCTTTGAAGTGGATTGTCTAATTCTAGTCTGTATTGTTATATGCCCACCTTTTGTGGTAAGGATTTTTCAGATCATAAACAACTTTCTGTCAGGAATGAGTTCTCTATTTGTCGGAGGATCTAAGATGTGAGGGTGCTGGACGAGTCCAAGAAGGGGCTGCCTAATCATCAAGGCATGTCTGGACCAGGTGAAGAAGTTTAAGGTTATGTGCACCCAAGACAATGGTAGGCCTTTGGCCAACCGTACCAATGTTTGACATAAATCCAGTACAACGCTTTGCCAGAAACGGACTTTTGTCCATACTTGAAAATCTCCATGACAGGTCTATTATACAAGTGTCATTGCCCTGTACCCTGTAATGATTGGAGTTGGTTCAGCTAAAACAAGACTGGTGCCAAAATGTTATTCAGTGCCCTTCAGATTGTCACAGGACATATTAACTTGTAGTGTAAAGGTTGCCACTGGATACGAAATGCTCCTACGTAGTCCCCATATGATTCTGTCAGCAATTTAATCTGTTCAATACCAAACTAGAGAAAAAATCCGAATTGTTTTCAATAGGATGGGTGGACCTATCTACATGGAAATGGGGACGGGCTGTCATATAGTGAACGTGTTGAATAAATGCCTTGACTGTGTCCATCATTAAAAACCCATTTTGAGTTGATGACTCTCGGTGAGACCATTTTGTGGTTTTTGCCTCAGTGATTTGTGTGAAGGATTTGTTACTCTGGATCAGTCTATTAGTTTTGGTGATGATATTTACAGTATTGAAGGCCTATGACAGTAGTCTGGTACTCGGGGATGATGACATTTGCAGTACCATTGGCCTATGACAGTAGTCTGGTACTAGGAGCTCCATTCATGTCACTTTAACAGGTCATATTAACAAGCAAGTCAGGCTTGTCTACTGTACATGTAAATCATATGATATTTGTAATTCTCTCCATTTGATTTGTGCTAATATGTCAAGACATTGCTGAATTAACCAACTGAATGAGAACTTTAGTATAGGATAAAGCCCGAGTACGAGGGCTCTTCTGGTATATAAAGTCCAACCCAACGATAAAATGTCGAGGCCGCAGGCCGAGACATTTTATCGTAGGGTTGGACTGTATATACCAGAAGAGCCCGAGTACAAGGGTTTTATCCGACTTAAAAACTATCGCCCCTAACTGATATATTTTCGTTTTCAATGTGTTTACGTCAACCGTCCCCTTTGTCAATGTAACATGTTTAGGATATGAATTAAAACTTTTATTTGTGAAATAGCCTTCCAATGTAATGGAACATCCTATAAATGCCCTAGGGCACATAATATAAATGCCCAAGGGCACAGCAGATTTGGTGTTGCAGCTGGTTTCAGCTGTGTTACAAAATTTGAATATTAAAACGTACCAGATGTCTACAGAATATGACATGTTCACTTTTGATTGGACAGTACTTTACTGTCATTCGTTTCTGGAATTTGGTGACGAGGGCTTTAAGAGTAGATAAAACACCCTGAATTGAGCACTCTGATTGGTCAATCAACAGTAGATAGCTTTTTATTAGTGATAAGGATCTGCATTATACCACACTATTCACATCCTAGCAATGTACAGTACATACAATAGCCCTTGTTCCTGATGTCACTATGATCGTAACGATGAAGTTGGATTTGGTCACATAGAATGATGTAACATCTTGTGTGTACCTCCACATGCACTTATTCATAAAGTACCGGTAACCCAGGTCCCTGCAAATCTGGTTCAGAAATAAATCTTTCAGCGAACTGGGTTTGGCAACTTTTCCTCACACTGCATGATCAAAACAAACTTCTTTTGCATTGTGTGTCTGCAGTATCTGATTGTGGAAGCAGAGTAAAATAGTATGGAATAACTCAATGAGTACATACCATACAAATGGTGCTTGGGTGAGCACAATAATGCATTGTTATTAATGGTGAATATCTATAAATCTGCATTGTGCATCCATTGTCATTTCCCTTTTAACAGTTATGCTCAACGGAAAGTAGACGATGAGATTAAATGATACCTTACTCAATTACTAATTTACATCAGACACTTTATTTCTAAAACTACACTAGTACCTCACAATATTGCTTGCGAGCGGCAAGTTCTCAAAGACAAGAATAACAAATACCAGACCTAAATGATTCCTTAACATAACAGTCGCTTGCCTGCTTCTCTGCCGACATGAGTGCCTTATCTCTTTCCACTGGTTTATTGCCGTAATCTTATACCACGATACTAATTACACAGCGACAGAAAGACAACTGTAAGTTGGCTGAAGCATGAAGTAACATATGTGCCTCTCAAAGAGATATATAAAAGGCAAATAATGAAACATCTTCATCATTCATGAATCAAACGTTTTGTCTGAAAAGCTCTTGCAAAGATATCTTGAGACAGACAATAATTATATGGTTTCTCTGGTTTGGCGAGTAAATCTTGTAGAGGATTATACAAATCTGTAATTGACCCTCATCAATTTTGAGCCATTGAATAACAGATAGACAAAGTCTCATTTGATTGGATATAATAAACACAAAACGTTAAACATCCCATCAAATGTACTTGGAAGAGTATGCATGAGAATAGTTGCACCACTGTTTGACTGCTAGAAGAGATACACAGAACAGTGGACACATAGACAGTATTTCACATTAATCATCAGTAGCTTAGGTAATTGTAAGAGACCCCCATGCGTGATAACATTGCCAAATTAAGTCAGTTTTATCCAAATGTTTTAGTCCACACTTATCTTCACTCTAGCACAAATTACAGAGTGGCAGTTGATTGTAACATTTTCACCACCATGGTTTGGCAAAATACCCATTGTTATCAATCGTAAGTGTGGACCTGTTTTACAAAGAATTAGGGGGGTTAGGTCGAGGCATTTTCATACAAAGAATTAGGGGTAATCTGTTTAAGGCATTTTAGTGTCAAAGAAAATGAAAATTGGCAAAAGCAGAAGTCATGATTTTAAAGATTGAAAAATCCAATCTACTTGACACTTACTGAGCAGTGTCTCAACAATGTCGGCCGGTCTACCCCGGCGATGACGTTCATTTCAGCAAGAACTACAGTTGTCTTTTTGTCGCTGTGTAATTAGTATCGTGGAATAAGATTACGGCAATAAACCAGTGGAAAGAGATAGGCACTCATGTCGGCAGAGAAGCAGGCAAGCGACTGTTATGTTAAGGAATCATTTAGGTCTGGTATTTGTTATTCTTGTCTTTGAGAACTTGCCGCTCGCAAGCAATATTGTGAGGTACTAGTGTAGTTTTAGAAATTAAGTATCTGATGTAAATTGGTAATTGAGTAAGGTATCATTTAATCTCATCGTCTACTTTCCGTTGAGCATAACTGTAATAAACAAGCTCATAAATTTCAATTGAAGTTTGTTCAGTCTTTGATGTTCAGGAAAATGAAAAACAATGAAGACAGGGGTTACTTTGTTTGTGGCTTCACCTTTTACACAGAGTCTATTTTTCATTTGAAGTAGATGTGGATGGCAGTTGTAGTCAAAAATAAAACCGATGACGTCATTACAAACAGCAACCTTTGTTACTTCAGTACATTGACCAGTATGTCATGCATCTGTGTTCACAACATGCCTTATCTGCTAGAGGAATTAAAGATGTCCAACGGCCAAACCAAAGTACATGCAATCTATTCACTAATGACCTAATTTGGTCCAAGAACGTGGTAACTTCATTAGTAACAACACGTGTTTACAGGACGAAATCTTTCTATTAAAGAACATTGAGAGGATTATTCCATGTTTGCCTGTTTTCAGCCATCCAAGTCCACCCATGAAAGTTTGGAGTACTTCAGCTCCAAGGGTCTCTTGTTGTACGTACAAATGGTATATTCAGTATGGTTTTGCAGTATTCCCAATTCACATGCTGTACAAAGTGTTGTTTTTTTAATGTGCTAAAACAAAGCTAAATGAAAGTTAGAGGATAACCTACTGCAACCATTGTAATTACCACCATATCTATGGGGTACATGTAAACTGCTTTCTTTTCTGGAAAATACGTTGGAAAATCAAATAATCATGATTCAGATAAAAATTATTTTCATGCCTACCCTCTTCTTATAAAGGACTCCTACATGTATTCTTCAAGTTACAACATACCATTCACCCACCTGTATTGTTCTCACTGAATGTGATGTATTGCTATGGCCATCCAATCCACCCACCTACCTCCCTCCCTCCCTCCCTCAGCAGAAACTTTGGTATGGTCTGATTTACTAGCCATAGCAAGACTTCAGATCTTCATTACTTTAACCACACTAGGCCGGGCTCTGCTTTTATGTTTGCAGTGTTTTGTTCTCACTTCCATAACTGATTGGAATCAGTCATGGTAACACAATTACACACCTTGTAGAGTCCTTTATTTATGCCAGTATTTTGGGGGCAGTTATCTAAACTACCAGTACAATATACAATTTTGATGAAAGGACACTGCTCAGCTACTATCGTGCTATGTACAGAGATTAAGTTTAATGGAAAACAGTGTCCTGACATTATTGAATCTCAATATCAAAACCAGGTATTGTGAGAAAGGAACCATCTGCATTGATTTGAAATTTCCTTACAATCATACACTGATACAGTGTGCAGGTTCACCCTAAGCATGCATAAAATAGAGTAAACGCACAACCAACAGTCTAGTTCACTTTACAATGTGACATTTATTGACTGCAGTGAATTGTTTTAAATAGAAGTCTTTGATAAACAAGCAACTGAAATCATGTTTTCAAGTCTTGATAATTGTTTGTCACAAGATGGCGGTCCTAGTCTGCTCACAGTGCATCACAAAATCTACTTTGTAGATGCCTCTGTCATTTCTAACTCAGGTGTACATATTTCTGTACTTGTTCATAACAGATGCTGGAATCCATAAAGTCATACTGCCATATCAACGACGAATCTGACGAGTACACCGGTCTCCTTGCTTCAATCAGAGACACTGTCATCTTGTATTTCTCTGAGAAACACATCAGCAAGACGATTTCCTTGAGGAAACACATCACAAAGACGATCTCCCAAGTTTCCCAGAGAAAACCGATTCCACCCTCCGAGGTGATCTTCACAGTTTCTTGCAGAAACCAGACCAGAATGAGCCTGGCAACTCGGCGACTTTCTCAGGTGAAACAGATAATGTCCAAGTGAATAATACCCTCCGCTGTATCATCACAGAAGTAGACCACAACCAGGAAGAAAGTTTTCATCAGGTACCTACAGATATGACAAATGAAACAGCTTGATCAATTTTGACAGCCTTTGACAGTAACACACTTGAAAATGTGACACTTTGTAAACACACTGAAAGGTGAAATAACAAATATGAAGTCTGGAGCAGCATGTTGCCCCAGTGTTCCACTTCAATTCTTGGTCAGTGCAACATTGTTCAGCATTCAGCGGCAACCATTACACAGTGGTTATCGTTGCATGATGGGAATGGTGTTTTAGACAAGGATAACAGACAAATTGCTTGACAGCAACTTACATTTTGAAGCACTGAGCAGATAAACGAAACCGTTCATCAACCAGTGATGTGAAATTGAATCTGTACATACAGTACTTGTTGCAATGTACTATTATCACCCTTTAATTACGCATTGTAATATTGCCATTACCATAAAATGGTAACTTATGTTTAACTTACTTTCCATAAAAAGTATTTATTCTTTTATTTGTCTTTGTCTGCCATTGTGCGATACTCTACAGTTTATGGAATAAATATCAAATTTTCAATTGCAAATACACCTTGTGTTGTGATGCAGTATAACAATTTTTGTAATCTCTATGTCAGATGTCCCTAGGTAGACTAATTTGACCAACAAAACTTGCGTAACATATAAATATTCTGCTTTCCTAATATCCAGCTAATCATGACTCAGCTAATTTTTATGATTCTGTAAGTTAATGACTCTGTAAGTTAATGGCTACACAGAGGTTTACATGATTTAAGGGACCTACACTGAGCATGTATGGTTGATCTGTGTTAATTTGTAAAGATGTCTTTGTGGTGGATTTTCAAATGACAATCTAGAGCCATCACATAGTGTACAAGGACACGTCTAAATCTCATAGTTGAATAACACTTGAACCAGAGTTGGAAATGTTATTGGTACCAAGCACTAACTGATGTTAACCACTTGTGATTTGACAAGTAACACTGATGAGTGTGATAACATGGATGGGTTTGGAATAACACACCGCACATCCTGGGTATTACTATTAGCACACGTACACGATACAAAAATTTTTGGTTTGACTTTTTCTGGTCTTTGGGTGCGCCTGCTTTGATTAATGAATACAAATGACTGATGCAGTGCCTTCATAAAATTCAATTAAAAAGTGGAGATTGGTGGATCCTGTAGCCACACCATCTCCAAATCATGAAAACGTACATTGAAAAACGCATGTACTACTGATGATGAACCATCACAAAACTTTCAAGGTGGTTATTGAATATGAAAAGTCCTATCAGTCAATATTCCTGTGAGATATTAGAATTATAAAGAGTAGGAAATTTATCTCCAACAGGGATCTTGAAAGGATGGGTTCTAATCTGTTTGTGTGACGCAATTGTTCATCCTATCAGGTTCAAAAGAACAATGATCAAAAAGAAGTCACATGACATCGCTACTCTGAGTGATTGCTGTTATCAGCACGTGGCAAAACTTCATTGGTCCTGTGCATCTCTGTAATCCACATGTTTAGAAACTTTTACATCTCTGATAAGAAATAGTGAAGTGTGTATTGTAGTACAGCAATCATTGATTACCATCCTGAAAAAAAAGAACCTTTTTCCACTGTTCTCCTAGACCTTATAAATATAAAGTATGCAGTGTTTTTTTCAAGGGTATTGTGTACCTAGGTGAATTTTACCAAGGTTCCTCAGTAATGTTATTACCAGGGTTCTTCCATGGTGAATCAACTCAACAATACCAGGCGACCTTAGAAATAGGACCAGGGTTCACCATTCAAAAAGCAAGTACTCATGTTCCCAAACCATACTGAAGGCACTGGTATAGAAAGAAGTCATTCCCTGCTCCATTCCATTGCAGAGGTTTATAGTGAGATACTGCTTGTATGTATTGGCGGTGCTAGCTCACCATCTACAGAAAATACTGGTTGATTTTCCTAATCAATGATTTTCTTAAATTTTGTCATTATCTTGAAATATGCGATTTTGATTCTTTGGTATTAGTTCTTGAGTCAAATGTGTTCTTTGGCTTACCCTTCAAACCAATAGAGGAAAAAGGGAGTCCCCAAAAAGTTCTGGTGTCAGAGAGACACACTACCAAAAATTAGTAGACTTGTGTGACTTTATTGAAATTGGTTGCCATGATGGTGAATGTCTAGTTTAGTTTAACAATTGTATTTTTGAAATGACTACACTCGTTTTCAGGAAAGAGATCAAGTGGTTCATGCTCTATTCATCGATCTGAAAAAACAGCTCTGAGATGTACTTTCAATTTTAGAAATTCCATGACGGAATGGTTTCAATAATGAAGGAAGGCTTACATACTGAAAATACAAGACATGTGTTGGTGAAATGTACATGTTGGGAAACTGAAATTACTTTACAGAAGGGCTGGTAACGTACTTCATGTCTAACATACTTTGGCGACCTAATCTGAAGCATGCACTCGCCTGCTGAATTAGCAGCACAGTTTCCTTCAGGACGCCAAAATGGAACACTCATACCCTATATTGTGAAATTGATACAATCTTTTTTGTGTCTTGGCCAATTTCATGAGTGCCGGCAACAAATCTGACATATTGAGTAAGCAATACATCTGGTAAAAATCTTATCAGGTTCAGAAAAATAAGTTACGGCATTTCCAAATATGGTAATCTTATATCATGTGTTTGCCCTGAAATAGGACAGGGTCACCAGTATCTTGGCAAGGACGATACTTGAGTCTTATTAAACAGTAATCAGCTCCTTTATGGTTTGCTATTGATTAGTACTTTTGTTTTGAGACGTATGGATTCATTCATACAAAAGAACGCTGAAAAATCAAAAAAGTACATTTTTCAAGGAGGATAAACTTGCTTCTGTAATGGCTCAGATTCTTAATGAGCGCCCTCTATCGGCATGTCTCATCCGTATGAGTCGTAGCTGAATAGATTGTATTGGTGAGGATGTTCGTTTTCCTACACTATGAAAGTTAAACCAAGGCTTTTTCTGTACCCAAACATCTACATATGAACTTTCAAGAGCCAAGACCAGTTTGGAACTCACACTTACATGTAACTAGTACGGTATTCCTGGCCCTGTGCACTTGTATCACTGTATTTTCATAACTTTTTAAAACCCATTGACTCAAATGGTTTCTCTGACTCTCAATCAAAAAACATCCTTTGGTTGAAATTAATATTCTAAGTGTCTCTGAAGCCAAATTTACAAACAAATACACTGATACATAGATCAATGTGAATCAAAGTATCGAGAGATTTCAGACATGCATTACACACATACATGTACCGTACAAAGGTAACCTAAATTGATCATTTGCGTGTTAATACTGTCCTCATCACTTGCACTCTTACTTTAATACCATCATCTACTGAATAAGAAACACTATGTACTCTTTCACAAGAGAAATCTGAGAGAAGTCTTCAATAGAACAGAAAGGAACCTTGTCTGATGTACAGAAATGCTCCGTTTGGAATACCCTCGAGAATTAAAAATCTGCATTGTTGTTGAGGAATGAATGTTACTGAGTACAGGAAAAGACAAAGGAAATTAAACAGTGGTTGAGTGAAGGCTTTGATTCAGTGATTGTTGAAATCAATTTGAAATTCTGAAATGACAGTACAGTTATTTCAAGTGGTAAAATTCTTGCTTTTTAAGCTATCTCTGACTTTGGGTCTAACCAGAGTTACAACAGACAAGAAAATAACCTTTCACCTTCCATAATACTGAGTGACGTCTGAGGCAATTCCTATACCTTATACAGACTCTATGAGAAGTTACGTTATATGGCATGTCACTTTACACGTATGTGCAGTAAAACTGAATTAACAGCAATTGCGAAAATTCAGATCAAAGTACCCCAATCATGACTAACCCAAGGAGTGGTCCTGGACTTTGAAACTGGAGAATTGTGTTTTGCAATTGGTAAGAAATCATTCCTCTGTAGGCCAGGTGGCAAACTGATATAATTTGTACGTTGGACTAGATAGACATTGACATCTTCTAAATGCCAACTGATTAAATCCTATGCATATGTACTATCCTTTGCATATATGGTACAGTAAAGAATTTTGAAGACTATATTTTGGACCAATAATTTTTTTTGAAATTTTTTTTTTATCAGACATAATTCATAAAAGCTTGATTGAGGAACCCGATAAGGTTTTCCATGGAGGGGGACTTATGCCATCCTCAAATTATTTGTCTGTCAAGCAACCATGTGCCCTGTGACGTAAATCTTCCACAAAATCAGATAAGACTTCATTTTGATGATGAAATGTGTGGCAATGGACATCCGTGTCATATCGATCATATCTTACAGATTTACGTAATCTGATTATCTGTCGACTTTTCTAGTATATCTTTCAAAAATCTGTTTTCATTTTGTACACAGCAATAGGCTTGCACTACAAGTGATCATTTCTTTTAATCTTATGTAACACAATTTTTCACAGTGTCAAAACTGTGATAAGTGAAAGGCACCTCCGAATGTTAAATCACAATCTGTTGAGGCCAAAGTTTCTTTTCCTGGAAAACACTTTCTCTAGCAGAGCCAGTAAAGTGATGCGCTTCATACAAATGTCAGTGTACTGTGTTTTAGGTTTACAAAACTTGAAATAAACCACATGCATACGATTACAAGACAAGTTTGCAATTCATTTCAGTCAATGCAGGCTGATGCAGTGGTTTGGTATCAGACAGCAGTGGGTTGGTATAGATAGCTATCAGTTTTTTTTTCCCTTGTGGTTTATAGATCACAAATCAAAATGAGCTCCGAGGTTGAAATCATTTATTGTCAATGTACCCCCGGTACACCTTTCCAACTTGCTGCTTTAAGAAACGGTTCTTCAACTTAGAGTGCATATTCCATTTGCAGTATGCCCATGGCCTTCAAACATAACATTGCAGACATCTACTGGTGTATTCAAGTACACAACAGTAAGGCCATTTAGCATGAAAATTGGAAGATGCAATGTCTTCTGTGACAATCTAGTTGCCTGATCAACCACTCTACAATTTCTCTTCAAGCACTCTCACATATACCAAAGGTTCAAATTTGTTCAGGGGATCTGAAGAGTTGGGGAAACATGAAAACGCAATTTTGAATTGTGCTGATCGACTTATGATTGCATCTCTGATGACATCTTCTTCAATGTGTCCCATTTGTTCTTATCAGTGGTTCAAATATTTACCATTATTTGCGCAGATGTACACTTAATCTGATGGTGACAATGAAATCTAGCAAAGCAAATATAACGCTGTTTGTCACACGACTTGTTTGTCGTTTGTTTCTCTGAAGGCCAGCAGCAGAGAGAAAGACCCTTTCTGAGGACATGTGAAAAACAGCACTATACAAAAGACCTCTCCAAAATTTCATAAGAAGAAACTGATTTGCAAGTGACAGTGTGCGATTAAATCTTTTGGTGATTTCATTTTTTCCCTATCACATATCCTGCACTAGGTGACATGTCCGAAAACTGTATTATTCCCAACGACAAAATAAAACTTAATTTTCATCAGCGATAAACAGATTATTCCTTGACATAGCTTAACATGACTTCTTTCATCCAAAACATTCTCTTACTGTGTCCCTAAATATTCAGGGGAAGAATTCTGTAATTAGCAGTAAATTGAAATCTTGATCAATCATCTTGAATTCAAACTACATACAACGCAATGCAGGATAGCTATTACATCATATCACATCATTTTAGTTGGCACTGGGAGCAACAAGTAGTTTAATCCTCTTTCTCCCAAGTTGTAGTTATTTCTGCGGTTTGTCTATGGAGCCTGGTAAAAAGAGCATTAAGCTGCTAGCAGCTGTTATTGCAGCAATCAAAGAAATTTTCACTCAACTACTGAGAGCATGTACATCAGGGCAGAAGATTTACGAAGTAACTATCATTAAAATCTCAATAGAAGACTTTTGGGCAAAAGGAAAGGTCTGTCAAACACTCCAGATATAAAAATCAACAGAAAGTTATGCTGTTCTCAAAATATGACGACACCCTACAGTGTGAAAAAAAATAAAATGATAATGTTCTCTTTGTCATTATGAGATAACATTCTGTAAACAATCAGCTAGGAAACTATCTTCAAATATTTTCTGGCACACTAACAAGTTGGGAAGAAAAAGTGCTGAATCAGCAGTCTTTCTTCATCGTCTGCCACCGTGAGTTTGGCTGGTTTTCCCATTGGGACATGGTACAGTCACTTGACTTCATTTGGGACTTTGCTCATCATAAACACAATGGTCACCTTGCTCTTACCATGTAATGTAAAGCCTGAACACAGATATCTTGTAAGGTATCCAAGCAATAACGTCTACATCTTTGCTTTATTACGAACACTTGAACATGTGTAATTGTAAGGAAAAACAGTGAATTCCCCACAGTATTACTTTTTTCTTGCCGACAATATTTCTGACGAGATGCTGACAGAATAAACAACAATCACTTGAAAGCACTCTATCAACTGTCCAAATAATCTGGTTTTACTGTCAATATTAGGACACAAAATTTGTATGAACTTTCCTTTCTACAAACACGCATATTTTACCATAATGAAGAAAATACACCACCTATCTACCCATGTCGTATATTCACTTCCATAAGAACTTGGGACGCTGACACTTTTAATTATTGTGAAACTTACTATAGACAGAAAAATAGCACTTTGCAAATATATCTGAAAGAACAATGAGTGTTAGCGCATGGTTATGACATCATAGCATTATAAATGTGTGAACAGGTAGTGTTTTTCTCTGAACAAAGGAACAGAGGTGAAAAGAGCCTGCGCGAATTCTCTGTCATGATTTCACGTACTTTACTTGAGTGTACTGTGTGGGATATTACATTTCTCATTTACATACAATGGCTACACCTAACTGACCTGCAATGACAGCCTTATTAATTAAAAGTACGGTTGCTGTGATTGCAAGGCCAAATGACCTAGTCTGGACAATTCCAATATAATCTTTTACTTTCTTTGGATGGCAAATCGTTTGTCCTTTCAAAATGCATCAATCCTCTAGTTGTTTTCAAGTGTGTGATTTCAATAGTCAAAGCAGACACACAATGCAAGGCCAATAACCACTCTCTCAGTTTTAATACTGAAATGGAAAAAAACGTAAATCAGCTATTTAAGATCCTTTCTGATTATAATGGTCTGATTTCTCAATATCATTGCCTCTTTAGTCAAAAAATATTCCTATCTACCTTTTTTTTTGCCGTACTTTGCGGTATACATCTCAATAATCAAGCTTGTTTCTTTTCTTTAGTACACAGAATTCATTCTTCAGAACCGATGAATGATAAACATAATACTTATCAACCATAATTTTATGACTGTTGGCACATTGTTCTGAGTTTGTGTTTACTTAATCTTTAAATTTCCACCCCCACAGAAGTTTCTAGAACATAAATTTTGTTTATATGGCTCTCTGTTTTTCAAATTTGTGGCCATCGCCGGTTGCTATGGCTGTCAAGATTTCGTAACACTTGGCTGGTTCATCATTAGCGAGGGTGGATGTACTTTGATCTCGACTGACAATACCTTTGATACGTTCAATCTATTTCTGGATCTGATTATTACATTTACTGATCAAGGCAGGATGGAAATCCGGTTAATCATAAATGGAACATTCAGACGGAAATTTCCAGAAAGACGTCCAGATTTTACTCTTTGTCCTTTGTACACCTCATCATAAGGATACAGTACGGTGGCTGCCAGACTCCTGTTGTTCAAAAACTATCATGTATAATACATTATGAACGCGGATTCAGCATTAGAAATTACTGGTATTGCTCATTCACCATATTAAACATAATACTTTCACTCCTGGCAAAATGACCCTCATTGATAAATGCTCTATGAAGTCATTTGTGAAGACTAAATGCAGAATTCATAACCTCTACATATTTTGTGTAAATCACCCACTTGAAAGTTGACACAAGTTGATAAAGCTTTAGCAACCATGTTGAATTATAAATCATTAGGGTAGTTAGTTCTTCATCACACATGCACCTTGACAATTATTTAACACCGACTTGAAATAATTAAAGGTTTGATCAATATTGACATTGGTGAGTTTTGGTCGCATGTTCAGCATTTAAATGTCTGCTGAAACATACAGTGTGGTTGTTAAGTTCTACTACAGCAAGAACAACACACCATACTGTTGCTTTGCACAATACCATCCTTGGCAGCGTTCACACATTCCGCTGAATCAGAACAACCATTGCATGCTCCGAAAAAATACCAAAATTACATTTGATATAAGGTCAATTATTAGTAGTCAATTATAGAATTGTAGTACAAGTTATACTAAACTTGTTCTTTTTCTAGCACACTGAGACAGTTCTAATCTTACGAATCTTGCCACTTTATTGAAAAGCTCTGCAAGCCCTTTATAAAATCTTTTTTCCATTTTGTATGGGGTTTGCTGACGAATCAAACCACAGTGATTCTGAACTGAAACAATTCTGTGTACTGTTTGTGAAATGTTTCGTGGCATTTATAATAATTTGAAAATTGAAATTTTTGCCAAGAAAGAATAGTATAGAATCTAATGAATATTAATGACCTTTTTTTAAAGTTTAAAACTACATCATTAGAAACTCACAATTTCTTTTGGGCTCTGCACATATTCTGCAGAGTTGGGATAAACTGTTCTGACCCATTGTTGAATCGCACAAACACAACACAGTTGTCAGTTGCTCAGCAAGATTCAGATAAACAACATTTTCACAGGTTGCCTGGATGTCTCTATCCATCGGAATCGCTGTACAAAGGTGACTCCTTAGTACTTTTACTGTGAGGGACAGTTAAGTTTCACCTTCATTTGAATAACTATGTCAAGGTTACCAGCTGGGTACAACCCTTGACATTGTGCTGTGAGATCATCATTGAAAAAACACTTGTACCTCTGCTGGTCCAAACCAGTTTTTTTATTAAGATACCAAATACGCAGTTACTGCGCACTGATTTTGAAGTTTTACAGGACACCATCCCACTAGAATGCATAATAGTAAAACTCAAAATTTAGTAAACTTTTAAGGACATAGCTGCTAAGACATTTATTTGATGAATTGATTTCACCTTCACATCCTAATGATTTGAATTCCTGTATTGCAATGAGTTTTCATGTCAACGGAATTGAATACTGAGATACAGAGAATTTTTCAGCCTGAAAGTTTGTTGTACCATCAACAAAACTGCAAGTGGATTGCATAACGTCATCTTGGCTCATTAATTATGTATTCAGAGCATAATTTACATACAATCCCCAGCCAGCTGAAAACACTTGAGGCTTAGCCAAGGTTTCCCACCATGATGGGACACCTCCACATCAGACAATAAACCCCCCTGTGGGTTTTCAAAGCAGACATGGAAACTGTCAAATAAAATGGGGTAATAATATAATAGTGAGAGAGACTGTCTGATGGATTTGAAAGGAAAACTGGTCAGTTCACTGACATGAAGTACTGTTAAGTTGAGACTGGACAAACTACCCACAATGCAATGCATGTTGTTGAATCTTCACAATTTTGACAGCTCAAACGATGTGTACAATGGACTTATTCAAATAAAGCCCCATTGGCACAGAATTTTGTTTTCAAAATTCCATGAGAATGCTTTTTGCCACTGTCCATAGTATTTTACTTTTGCAAAAAAAATTAGAACTGGTTACCTGTCTACAGATGTCTGAAATTATATCTGCCTGACTTGTTCAAGACAGAAATGAGCTCAAGCTAACATTGAGTGAACTAAACCTTTGAACAGTTGAACAATCAGCGGAAGTCATGAACATGATGCAAGCAAATTAGTATGGCATTGGATCTTTGTAAGCCTTCTTTTATTCAAAGTGTACCGCTGACAAAAAGAAACTTTTTTTCCATCTGTGTCATTTAATTTCACATCTACATATAACTGCTACAGACAACTGTAGAGTGAAGATTGCTTGTAAGTAATCTGCACCAAAACAGTCAAAGTAACTCCAACTTTTCCCAACCAAGTTAAGTAGTCTTGTTATTCACTTGCTCCACTTACTATATCAGTTGGCCTTAGGACTTCTCTGGTCATTCACTTGACCCACAATTTATTTAATTCCATTTACTTCACCACTCAAACTGCACAAGTCAATGGAAATAAAACAGACCTTTGGAAAATTCTGATTGGTTAGCTTTCTTCATTAGCAAATGGCAACATAATTTTTTCTGCTGTGTTTTTAATATATCACTACAATTGCTTTAATATTGATAAATGTTGGGAAAAAGTACAGACCATTTAAACAGGACAGTTACTTTTGTTTAATGTCTGTGTTTTTCTAATCAAACACACCCATGTTTTGAAGTCAACAGAATACCAACATTTCTATCACAGTAATTCTTACATCAAAATTGTACCCTATCTTTTGCAACTTGTAGACGCAAGCACTGCCAGTGATACAGATGGCCTACTTTGCAACTATCCAGGGCATGGCAAAACTTCAAAATTCCTGTCTAAAACATTGAAACTCTGCCACAGAGTATCCAAATACCAAAGGATGCTTTATTTAGCTTGATGACATTTACAAGGTTTCAGCGGAAGTATCAGCCCTGGAAGGTAAAAGATGTCTCAGTAGACATCTGAAATCTGTATACAATTACAGTCTGAGTACATCAGCCCCATTTGAGAGTCTGGGTTTTCTATGCCACTGAAACCACTCACTACTTTGCACCAATGACCAGCTGACACAATGGTAATAAATATCAAAGATACAGAAGACTGTCTTGGAGCGAAACTACTGACCCAATTCTTTCTACGCAGTATATATTCCACGTTTGTGATTTGCTTTATAGGGGCTCATATAGCGGTAACTTTTGATTTTTTTTCACTGTTTTTTTTTTTGTTTTGTATCTTAATTGCAAGTTATTGTTCTTCTCCCCAAATCAAGTTGAAACATGGCATCTATACTGTATGTGTTTAATGCACTGATATTGTTTTCAACTGAATTCAAGTCCAGACCAAACTCCCTTATTAACAATAACAACGCAGTTTACACATGTACAGTCAGGAGTTGACAAGCTGAATACTGTGTATCTCAACACGCTTTGGGAATAGGTTAAGAAACTGTATAGTAGTTCATATCAAACAGAGTTCGCGTTTACGCAAAAATCGTGCGTATATACGCATTGAAATTGACTCTCTACGCATTTTTTTCATCGTTATGCGTTTTCTATACGCAAAGGATAACACCGAAAGCACTCCCCGACGAGCTTGAGCTAGGCGACAACCAGACTAAATTTGTTGCAACACATTTCTGTCAATCACTCATTTTGTGTGGAAAGTTTCGGATTCTCTGGACGTTGTCTGAAAAATCGGCATCGTAGTCCACACGTTATCACGTTAGGCACGTTATCATGTCAGCTGTGCCTATGAATTACGTTGCTAATTTTCAGGCGAGCGATAGTTTCTGAAAGTGAGTGATTGACAGAAATGTTGCGACAAATTATATAAATGCCAACCGTGCACGATCATCGCTGTTCCCCAATTTTGATCAAGCACACATGCAGCATGGCGTCGAAGCAGACAAATCTGTTTTCTTTCAACTTTGCTCTACGAGTCCGTGAAAAAATGATTCATCGGTAGAGCTCGTCGGAATCCCGATAAATTTTGAACACTGCAGAAGTGTCTGGATGGCAACTGGTCGTTCCGGCACCAAGTCGTTTCGGCCCAAGTCGTTTCGGCCTCTCAATTTCCGGCCTAAGTCACTTCGGCACTGCAACCCAAGACGTTTCGGCATCTGTGTTTCGATTTTTTTCAAACTATTCAGTAATTGACTGATCCGTCATATTCGTAACCGTGACCTTTGCGTTCTGACCAGTACTTTATGTGCATTTTGTGTGAATTTTGCCGTGCTGTTTCGTCACCGCTTTCAAACTTTTGCCGTGTCGGCGGCTATTGATATCGATAAACTTGTGTCACAGATTTGAAAATGATATGAAGTTTTTTTTTTACGGTCTCTTCCCATGTTCTCACAAATATTAAAGCATGTACGTGAATATTAGTTGACACTGTACTTTTTAGTACTTTGATTTGTAACATTACGCTCCAGCACTAGTTCCCACAGGTAGCCTTCAGCGGTGCCGAAACGTCTTGGGTGCGGTGCCGAAACGTCGGACTTGGGGCCTGAAATTCGAAGGCCGAAACGTCTTGGGCCGAAACGACTTGGTGCCGAAACGTCCAGAAACCGTCTGGATAAGCTGCCATAACTCAAACTTTTGGGTTGCCCGATGTGTTTTGACGGTCGCATGTCTAACCTTCGCTGTTACGTTTCAACATTGTTCAAGTTGTTCGTTAAACTGTTTTCATTAAATAATGTTACATCGTACAATCCGAATATGTAGTGTAGGTTTATTCAACGGCACATTGTATTTTGCAGTCAGTTTTTTCATCAATCGAGTGCGGAAGTGAAATTACGCACTCAAATCCAGCCATTACGCAATTTTAGCAGACTAATGCGTATGCCGTACGCGAGGAGAAAAAAGTCACCGCGAACACTGTCAAAAACAAAAAAATAGAGGGGAAAAAACAGTACAGACCTGAAGTCACTTGTCAATATAATAATGATGCAATCTACACATAACATACACAGGCTGAGTTGACAACTAGCCTGTGTATGTTACGTGTAGATTGCATCGTTATTATTGACAAGTGACTTCAGGACTGTACTAGAATTCAAAAGGTTAAGTTAAGTTTATCATAAGAAATTTCTCTTTGGTATTTTTTGACTGATACAGAACAAAATAGATGAGAGCGTGGAGACAAATTGCGAGCAATATGTCAGTATTGGCAGAGTATAACTCCTTCACTCTGATACACCATACATCTCTTCTCCTTTACTTTGTTTCACTCTATTAGCAAGATCATGTTTTGTCAGACATGGCACCTTGTATTAGGAAGGAAGAACACTTAACACAGACTTAGGCATGTACATTGGGATTACTCATTTCAAGTATGCTTTCAGTGTTGTTTTGTGTAGAGAAACTTCCCTTTTGAAATGTGAGTAAAAGAGATTGTAAAATTTCCAAAATTACTACTTGGCTTCCTTTGTTGCAATATCCGAAGAAAACACATTATTATCTGTTGTATACTCTATGTGAGTCTTTCTTCGGCATTTTACATTATTGCATCTGATCAAAGTACCCATAATGCATTGCTCTATTTGTCAGTTCACTTCTTGCGGATTATTGATACTTATTATCAACAAAATTATTCCTCTCAGCATCTATTCTTACTTGAAGTGTCAAATGTTGTAGAATGAGGGTAGTCCTACACAAAAGGAGAATGTTAACGTTTGTGTTGGTTTTGACTTTTTGCTACTTTTCCACAACTCAACAGCACTAGTGTGGAATGCTCAGTGAATTAATGATTGTGGCTGACATTCATCATCCCTTCAAAAGCCATCTGCCACTTGTATAAAATTCTGACAACCAAGATGCCAATCTTCAAGACCTACCTACATGTACCAGTCCAGTGACCGGGTATTCTATCTTATCATATTTTGTCATTACAGATGACAACTGTCTGACTGCGTGGGTTTGATTTACAACTTTCAAAACAAAGTCCATACACTTTGATGGTTTGTTTATGAATTTCTCCCATCATTCACAGGTTGAAGGGTTGTTTTTACTTGTCATGTGATGCCAAGGTGAGCTTTACCAGAATGACTAAGTTTTTCAAATAAATTTTGATTTCATGCATCAACAGTACACTATGAATATGAACTGACAATGTTACTACTCAATATCACAGCAGGAGCTACCTTGCCACCAATCCTGGCTTTACTGAAGGTCAAGACTCTAGATGCAAACCTTTCTGTACAATTTCAAATGTTTGTTTGAGTTCCCTGGATAAGTTGAATGCCCTCGACTGTCAGGCACTATCAAATATCACTGGATGGTATGCTGTTTGCCTCTGAAACAGAGTCAAGGTTTTCCATCCCTGACAAACAATGAAACCAGATACGTTGCATTACCATTGCCATTTGCACATGGATGTGTTGTTTCATTTGAATCTGTCTGGATTAGACAACATGACAGTAGCGCTGCAGACAATGCAAAGGATCATCCCTCACTGTTGCTTACATTTATCTGCCATTTCAGACCAAAACAAGATCTGAGCAACCTTTATTGTGGTTACACTCATGTAATATACACTGGTATCCTATACAGCTGACAGTTACCTTTATCATAGATGGTCCATTGCCTCTTGCATTATCATGTAAATTTTGCTTCATTTCATTCTAAAATAACTCAACCGCATCCCATATTAATATCAAAAGTTGACTGTTGAAAACAAACCAGACAGGTTGTTTTCACATTGTGGAAAACTTAAAATCACTAAACCATCAAAAACAGAGAACAAAATAAACATTTAGTTCCATACCATGTGACCCTCACTCCCCAAGGTAAACCCAGAACTTGCTGGATGTAAATCTATACAGTACAGTTTGAAAGTAAAACTGAAAATAAGAAATGTTAAGTGCTGCTTTTACGGCACAGGTGTCGATGACTTGAAAGCACAGAATGATGAATTCTTTGGCTTCTTTTCAAAGGAAAGCAAGCATAGCATTTTCTAAGTGCATGCAAACTTCCATACCACAACAAACTGGGCTGTATCACATCTCATCTTGTGATCATTGAGTAACATGGCATGTGAAAATCCATGACTCATTTTCACTTTTATTGCTTTAACTTAAAACTACAAACTAAAGGAAAGCACATCATGCATAATCTGTTTGCTGATGTTCTTTCATTGTTGATTGGCATTAAAATCGTTTTATCAATTTTTTCTTTGTTGTTGTTTTGCCATCATGAATGCTGATGAAATCATACAATTATGGAGTCATTTCCTAGCCATTTCTGTAAACTGTCATTTTTCACAATATAACATATAACTTCTAACTCTGGATACAATTATTTACAAATCCTTTTGCAATAAACTTCAAAAACAACCAAGGATGCAAATTTGCAACTTTTAAGAGGCATTCCAAACCATAGCTCTTTACGTCACATTCCACTGGACAAATAAACCTTGAATGGACACTGTACAATGGTAAACACGTAGTTCATCATCGAACTTGTCAAACAGAAATATGTGACATTTCAGCATGATAGAAAGATCTGACAAAGAAGTTCCTCAACCAAAACAAACCCTGAAAACTGCAAGAATCAAAAGAATTAGCATTTGAGTAAAACTCAAGCATCACAGGATTCATTTGCTGAGAAAGACAATTTGTATCCTGTTTTCAAAACATGTTGTTGAATAAATATATGATGAATACTACTCACAACAAATGACTATTACAACTTCCATGGAAGTGCATACAGTATTGTGTAACCAATGTTTTGGTTTTGTTTTGGTCAAAACTTTTGTATAAGGGAGTTGATGACTTCACATCCATGAACTTCACAATTGAAATGTCAACAAACGCTGAATAAGTACTCTGATGCCCAAGGAAGCATTAATGAGATGAGCAACTCAGTTTCGATGTAAATATTGCACTGGTCAATCATCAACATATCTGTCTAACCAGACAGTTTTGATGACCACTTTAACTTGTAAACAAACACCTGTGATCAGATACCACACAAAGATTGACCATAAATTTTAGCATGATACTCCATGATTCAGAAGCACCTACTGACAGCAAGACTGTATCTGGACAGTAATATACTAACATATGAAGGGTGTCTTTGGACAATATTTTATGATATGACTTCACGTGGCCAGTACTATGGATATTTAACTAACAGAGATATTCCAGACCTCTAGCAATGTTGTTGAAAATGTCAAATTTTGTATTCAGAAGAGACATGAAGAGTACCCTACAGAGCCATTTTCTTTATTCATTCAACAGTGTTACTTGTACAGCTGCACATTTCCAGCACACAACAACTTGCTTGGCCCAGTAGAGCTCTGTTTAACAAATTCACTCCCATTCCCTGGTAAATGGGCCCAAAATCACCATTGAAAACAATGGATTTGGGCCATACCATGATGGTGAAAGGGTAAACTGGTGTTTTCAGAGGATGCAGTCTGTCAAGCTCACATGATAAACGGGGATGAACATTTGAAGGGTATACTTGCAGATTATACACACTTATCCTGCCAAGTTCATATTTCACAATCAGTTCGAGTTGGTTAAAACAAGTGAAGTACCATTACACCAAGTCCTATATGGTGGATTTTAGCAAAATATGTAACATATACCAAGCCGGGTGGGTAAAAATAATTGTGATTTTCGCTCAATGACACTTACTGACTTAGCAGAGGATGTAAGTCTGTCTGGCAGGAAAAGGGTTGATTAGCCAAAACTTATGCTTTGTCTTTGTGTTAGATACATGGTAAAAACATTTAATCAACACAGCACAGCTTCAAGAAACACATTTAATTTATAGCACATTTTGGGTTACATGTATATTATTTATTCGAGTTGCTTTATCAGTGTACTACTAGCAATGGACAAACAGTCAGTGCTGCAAAGCACAGGAAGCTACTCCAAAGCTCTGAATAAATCACTTCAGCTATCGAATCATAAAATAAAACCTGCCGTTTCAATGTGGGACAAACACAACCCACTGAGCAAATATTGAGCAATTCTCTTATCTGAAATTCTCTGTTCATAAATGTAGGCATCTCAACAACACAATTGTGTTGAGGAGGTCATGATGCCTCTAACCGAAGGTCAAATATTTTATGGCAAGGCGAAGATAAGCTATTTCTGTGCCATGACAGATTTATATATTTTCTTTCCAAAACTTGTTTTGACCAGCTGGTTTCTGCAAGCATTCACTAATTCATTCAACTGACCTCCAACTTCCCATCATTGTATGTAAATGACAACTTTCCCTCTTTTGCATATCAATGTTTGTTTTGCTCCTTGGTGCTAGGCTCAGTACGTTGAGCTACTTCTGTCCTGGCCAAGGTTGGGTACCCTATGGCACTTTAGATATCAAAAACAAAAAGCACTGGCATGTACTTGTTCATAAATTCTTCATGAAAGATATCTGTAATGAATTTTTCAAAGGATCAAAACTCTTCCTACACACTTGTATAATTATTCCTATGGAACTCAATGTGGAAGAAAAGGTGGCCTTTCAAGGGTGTAATAAAATGGGTTTTTACACTGAAAGTAAATGACAAGTAACAATACTGTTATGTGTTGGGCATTGTTCTACAAGGTCTCAAATGTAATTAATTAAACAAGGACTCTATAAAGCTGTTTACAGCTGGCAGCAATCTTGCCTTGCAAGTTAACTTCTACAGCCTTGCTGGTAATCGTTCAATTGGAACTTTTCTCTTTATGTATTTCTAGCTTCTTGATGTTAGAAAGTATTTTTGAATGAATTTTGGATGATCATTTGTTTATATCTATGTATTATCAATTAGCAGTTGATGTTTTCTTTCCCACTGTGCAACAATGAGGTCAAGCTAGCTGGATAATTATCAGCAATTAGCAGATTTAATGAGCAGCTGTTCAGATATCTGAGCTCTAATGCTGAATGATTAGCTTTCATTTTCTATTTTATCTCTTTTGTCGGTCTATGAAACTGTCTTCCTATCCTTCGGAGAGCAAGATAATTTTTTTTGCAATATACACAATTTACTTCTTATTGAACGAGCATATGGATTCTGTAGTTCAAAGAATCAATAGACACGCAATATAATTTTGCTTTCTGTTGCATATCAGTATACTGTATTCGAAATTCAGCCAGGGGAGAAAAAATATGTTGACTTGTCAAAATGACTACGATTCATTTTCCAGTGTCGGGATATGCCCTCACAATTAGAGTTGGAGGTACACAGAAAAGCTGCTCATGTGTGCGCCGCCAACTCTCACTTTAGTCAATCTTCTTGTAGAGTTCTTGGGTCATTCATATTTCAAAATGTTATCTCACAAAGTGTTTTGAGTTAAAACTTTTTGTAATGGACATGTGATCAAGTTTGCAATTGATAATACCAATGACAGCCACAAAGCAATAGAAAGTGGTATTCAATTACTGCTGAATGGTCCGAATTTTTATGTTGTAATTTGAGAAATAAAATTCGCAAGACTGTGTAAATCTATTTGCTTAGTATTAGAGGGTAGTACTTTGTACTCTTCACAATGCTGCTTGTCAAGGTATGGTATGGCAAAGTAAAATATTCTACAAAGAAAAATGTTGGCGGAGAAATCAGTGATAAAAACTGATCATCTAATATTCCCAATAGGATTCTCAATTCTTTTCATATCTTGTATAAATTACTCCAGCTTGTGCCATACTGAGCAAACCTGCAACTATCTTTACACATTACTACAGACTACTCTATCAGTATCAGAATTAAAATTCAGACATCGTATCAGTGATGAGTCATTTTCTAAATTTAACCCAGCATCAGCAACAAGATCAATCTCTGAGTAGTCATAGCCCTTCCTAAAATCTAAATGCAAGTTGATTGTGAACCGCTGTAAAGCCAAGACAACAGAAGATGATGTATATCAAAGGAGTGTACAAGCAGCATGCAATTCAAATCCTTCATATAGTATAATAGTGTAGTGGAGAGAAAAAAAGATATATTACCGATACAACTTGTGATTTATAATTACACTGAGACTGTGTTGATAGTGTATACCAGTTTTCAGTTGCTATGGTGAAACCATAGACCCTCGAGAAAAAAGTTTTTTCTCGAGGGTCTATGCTATGGTGAAACCATGAGAACTGCACTCCCGAGTATGATTCTTACCTTCTAGATGATTTGAGTTCTCTCTGTCCACCATTTTCACAATTTGACTCCAGCAATGGAAGTATATCCACGATATATGTCAACTATATGTATCCAATCATTGTTATATCATTTGGCTTTCTATATTTCCTTCAAAATATGTCTCACAGTTCCAATGGGACATATCTTTCATCCAATCCATGGCAACAAGAAGTCATGACAAAGTTACATCACCAACTAGCCACATGCACGCAGTCAAATTCAGTTTGTCCAGTGCTTGATAACTTTATTAATATGGATGTGCTTTGTAATCCTCTGTGATATTTTCCTGAATTTATCTTGATGATTATCCTGTATCCATAGAGCAATGTTTGAGGATGTCCTCCAATTTCCATGTCCACTGTAATTGCTGCTGCAAGTGCTGAATAAGTATTCTCTGCTATCCTGAAAGTTTGTTGACCTGGCAACAAACTTCACAGACATGCCTGTTCGAAACGCCATTTACCACTTTTGCGCAGTTACTTTTGAGCATTTCCTAGCATCCTGACTTCCTTTATTCATATATGGTGTTCACTGATATCACTATGGATGGATGGATGTTAGCAGTAGTATTTTCCACTTATCAACTTGTACGATATGCTTCCATCTCTGGACATACACGTATTATTGCAGTATGTCAACCCATGCATATTCTTGCCAAAAATAACTATTTTCTGATGAAGGAACGAGTTGACCTGAATGCCAATTGTTATTCTTCTCATCATTACTAGATGATTTTATCCATTGGTTTTGTTCTCCTCCACATTTTCACACTTCTACCAGTGACTTTGTCACTGACATTTTAAGTCACCCAAAGCCAGCATGAAAATATACAGGACTAAAATATCCAAAATGTTTATTGGTTACAACATCAGCATCACTACTGCTCATTTCAACAATAGTCATCACGACAGTTTCTTTCATGTTTGAAGTTTCTTTGGTAGTAGTGTGTTGCAATATGATGTAGTCAAGATACAGTGTAGCCGGTATGCAATACAACTTGATGGCCACACGCTGGCATCTACCAAGTACCTGGAACTGGGAAAAAGGGGGAGTATCAGTGATATGAATGACTTGCATGTCATTTAGCAGGCTCAAATAAAAACATTTCTGTCCCTCTGCGTGGGTCGTTCACACCCCCGCCATGCGAGTCCAGTATTCATGTTCTGCATTTATAAGCGTGGTGTGACATCAGTGAGTAAACAAATACGGCTACGATCACACCATATCGTGTCATTGTGAGGACACGATGTATCCATGTGTTCAGCATTCTGCGCATAGTAAGGCCGCAAAAACTATCCGACGGAAATTCGTCGAATCACATAAAACCCTCAACATTTCAACAAATTCCAACCGTTTAGATTCAGTTGCGAAGGCGAAACGTATATCTGTTGGAGAATGCAGTACATTCACAGTTGACACGCGGACGTCTTGTTTACTACTGTATGCAAATGAGCTGTACCCAAACCACAACTTGGGCGGTTGTAATTTTAACAGTATTTCGAGACATGATGCTTAAAAGAGTTACGCATTTTCCTACAAATTATAAAGGTAATCTTTGAAGAGTATTCAACAAATTATGGATGATTTAGTCGGCCCGTCAGTCACCAAAACTCGCGGCGAATGTAAGTGCTTATCGAATTTGTTGTTATTTTGACCGATACTACACGAGAGTTTCTCCAGGTCAGAATCGGAGTTTCGCGACAAAATTTGACAAAATTCGATAACTTACCTCTAGATGCTATACCTTACTAGTCTTGGGTCTGTCGGCAAGATTCGGGCATGAAAAATACAATTTTACAGCGAAAATCTGCAGTAGTACATGCCTACATATACAGTCTTCAATCGCAGTATCGTCAGTTTGAGAAAACCGCAAACTGACTGCGCACGCGTAGTAGAGGGCTAACCAATCAAAATTCGAGAAAGATGATGACATGTTCAGGCGAGGATAGTGGGGTGATTCGCGTCGACCAATAGCGTTGAGCTAAACGTCTGCTGTAATTTGTACACGCAGTGAGACCACTTCCTGGATATGGGCAACACGTGATTGCCAGTGAAGTGACAGTGAACAACGATTGAATAAAGTTATTTCCATTTTATATTACTGATTTTTATTTATTTTTCTTCCTTTATTTATTTTATCTTTTCGGAAATTTGATGCACGGGAAATGTTAAATAATATTAATAATAATAATTATTATGAGAAAAGTTCACAACTCAAAGAAAAATATACAAGTAAAAATTTAAAAATCAACAAACTTTGCACAACAACTCATCTGGTAACCTTAAATAGCCCCAAAAAAGTACATAAAAAGATTAACTAAAGGCTAATTTAAAAGAAGAGAGAGTAGGGGAGCATGCCTAACAAACACAGGGACGACGGCTTTTCGTCACTCTCTTCAAAGTATGTGTGCACTGATCTTGTCTTGTAAAGTAGAAAACGTAAGGGATTGTAGGCCCTATATAATACGCAACATTCTCAGTCACAAATTATTTCTTGTCAACAATAACACGGACTGCACATCAATACATGCATTCTGAAAAGTTGAATACTGCATTTCGAGTGGGATTTTAAACAGGGGTTCAAGATGATCCTATTGCTATTCTCATTTTCTACTTGTTCCTGGGACCTTGTTAAATTATTCCTTACCTTGAAATTGACTGATACTGCTTATTTGACCTGTGTTGATGTCTGATTACGTGAAGTAATACCAAAAATAAACGGAAACTTTGGGAAAATACTACAAAGTCACGGGTAGAAGATCTTTAATCTCCATGAAGGAAACTCTAGAGACTTTCACTTTTCTTCACCGAACAAACTTTCTCTGCAATGCACGAATATTTTAGTGACCATCAGAAGGCATCCCTGATATCCCTTTTACTGCTCATCCCCCATTATCTTCGGAATCATTTACTCACATATTAGATGGAAGGAAGGAAGCACCTGGAATTAAAGATTTATTTATTTATTTATTTATTTATTTATTTATATTAAAGGATAACCCATTTACAAATACCAATTGAGTGAAAGTTTCCCAATTGGGCCGTAATCTTCCATGGGGTCCTACAAAATTCATAAAAGAGCTGCACAGATCAGAAAAAAACTAATAAAAACACAAAAAAGTATGGGGGGAAAACATGACATAAAATAAAGAGCAGCAACAAAATAAAAATTATATTTAAAAACAGCTATTTGTCAATATTATCTTTAATACAATGCTTCAGTTCGGTTTTAAACTCGCAAGACTTGGGCTACATCGAAGATTCTCTGGCAGTGAATTCCAAATCCTGGAAGCACGCATAACAAAAGCTCTCTGACCAGACTCGGTTCGAAGCTGTGGAATTTGCAGTTTGCGCGTAGAAGAGACGCGTGTAGGATAAGTATGGACAATCATTACATGCAATGGAACAAACATGTCAGCAATATACGTTGGAATAGAATTCTCGAAATATTCAAAGACTAAAATACAAGTAAAATAAAAGTACATTGATTTACAGAGAGAACATAGGCGGTTTCCAAAAGGTAATTACTCGAAATGTTAAAATTTACATTAAGAAGGACTCTTAGAGCCCTTTTCTGTATTATAAACCCTGTCGATATTTTTCATGGTTGCATTTCCCCAAACTATATGGAATGATTGACTCTTTCTTTACATTTTGTTTCTTGCTTTTTGTTCTTCTGTTGTTTATATCTCTCAAAAAGACAGAGTCAGTTTCTTGTTGGGAGGAAAAAGTAGCAGAATGAGAAGAAATAAAAAAGCAAACAGGGTATAAGACACACTTGCTTTGTTTAACAAACAGGAAATGTTACAACAAGATCTGCCCATCATGATGACATGCCAATTCTGACCATTGAATGATGGAAATTTCGGAATTGTTCACGGAACCAACATGCTTAGAATTTCATGAATCGAAGGGATAGTCGTTTGTGATGTGTGTTATACTCTCTCGGCATTTTTACATACTTGTCAGTTTTGCCTTGACGTAGAATGATAATTTACCTGATTTTTGAAGTCACACTGACAGTGCGCATGCGTCCTTACAATGACTGGTTGAAAGTTGGTAGATCAACATACAAAGTGGGTTTTAGAAACATTTTGCAAAATCTTTGGTCAATAATAATAGAATAATCTGCAAAGCGGAACAAATTACTTCCAGTTAGTCTGAAATGAAATTAAATGTTAAACCCGGACATTGCACGCGGAATAGCAATATTATTCCTATAAACTGTTTTACCTTGGGGATTTTTGAAAACTGCAGATGTGATGTAAATGAACTGCAATAGATGATCGGAACAAATGATAACGCAAAGGCATAAGTATTTTAACTTATGTGTAAAGACCACATAAACATTTTCTCAGACTGGTATTGACATTGTAAAATGACATTACTGTAAGTCAATCACCAAATCTTACTACCGAATAAACAGAGCGCTCAAGCCTTATACATCTGACTTTATTTACGTCTTTCCCAGACTGGTAGACTCGAATGTATGCCATGGCTTGATAATGACCATTACTTCTCTTTTGATGGAAGCATCATCTGTTAATAAATTTCTTTATGAAATAAATGAATCTGACAATGATGCTGGCTTCTTTAGTGATTACATTAAAATTCAAAGTTATGGTCACGTGAGAAACTTCCTTAGCTGCATTGAGTTAATTTACATAATTTTCGAGTGTCAGGGATAAAATTTTAGAAAGAAGAGATAAAGTAAGTCATGGGGAAATATTACACGTACCTGGTTTTACTGATACCTGATACGTGTATACGTGTGGATAATGTCTGCAACTTTTTAATTTTTGTTGATACAGTTACTGTCATCGTGTGTCTTAAATTGAGAAAGCCATAGACCTCGAATTGCTTTCTTCATTTTACAATGAACAGGTCCCAGACAGTGAGAGGCGTGTCGCGTTCACGTCTCACAATATTACGAATTCAAATTTCTCGCCTAGACTCAGCTCAGCGACCATGTTAACTTTCAGATTATAATTATGACAATTTTATTTTAATATCTAACAGTTCACAAGTTGACCCACATCTGCCTTGTTCTGTGTTATTTTACGGCGGAAAGAGAAAAATTGTACATTTGGACAATAAGCCTTATTTAAAATTTTCATTTTCGATAAGTGCTATTGTAAGCTTAACTGTTCTGGGCTCGAAAACAAGTTGTTTTAAAGGTTGACACCTGTTTCTATGACAACAGTTTATATCGACGTGTACATGTCGAGTAATGGTACATAGAGGTACTGAAAAGTCCACTCGTAACTATTATAAATTATAAAGACTTCCTCCTTTGGACTTTAGGACCGAAGTCCTCCCAAATATAATGTACTTATCTACGTGCCAGTTTACGGGTTTGGTCTTTATCACCTGGTTAATACGTAACAAATAATTACGACAATATATTCCATTGTACTTTTTCGTTCCCTCTTCCCCCCTCTCTCTCTCTGTCTCTCTCTGTCTCTCTCTCTCTCTCTCTCTCTCTCTCTCTCTCTCTCTGTCTCTCTCTCTCCCCCCCCCCTGTGTGCAGCATCGATGCTACATTTCGATGATGAATATGCAGGATGTGGACAATCTTTATCATGCATAAGCTTGTGACCGATAACGACTGATTTGCAGTCTGAATATAATTGCCTCTCACAATGGGAAAGTAAAATGTTCAAATGTTCTGTGGAGTATAAGCCTTATGCTCATACACAGTCCTGTACACTCACACTTAACACTAACGTCGCGAAGTCTTCTTTCTTTAAAGCCCCGCTCGCTGTATCGTTCTGCTTTTTCTGAAATCAAATGTAACTTACGTAAAACATGGTCCCTCAGAGAGAGGGACTGTGCGTAAAATGCTTATCGAAGTGTGGCCACAGAATGTTTTTCAAACAACGGCGACGAACGTACAACTTAGCTTTTAACGCTTACATGATTTTCGATCGAGTTGAAACTCAAATAAGGTCGCAGTAAATATACGCCTAAGCAGCTGAATTTAATCAACCAAATCCATCACCGAGGTTTGAAGTAGAGACATTTTCAAAGACAATACGGCTTAATGACGCTAATCCAAAAAATCTCACCTGAGATCGGATGGTATTTTGTTGGTAAGTAAAATACAAAAAGATACAGCCAATGGGGCTTTTAATTCCTGGCACGAACGACGACAACCCACACACACGGCCAAACAGCATGGGTGTAAAACAGACTTGCCATGATTTGGCCTTTTTGGGGTTTGAGAACTTGGCTCCAATACCTGTAACTTTTAATATAGTCTAAAGCAGCCTCGTTCTGCTTTGCAGAATACAGTTTCCTATGACATTCGGAAAAACATATCGAAATGCCTGCAATGTTCAGCTTGTTAATACAGTCTCTCTCTCTCTCTCTCTCTCTCTCTCTCTCTCTCTCTCTCTCTCTCTCTCTCTCTCTCTCTCTCTCTCTCTCTCTCTGTATGTTTGTAAAGTCAAATTATATCGTTGACATTTGGTAAATTTTAGTCTGGACTAAAATTTGTCGACGCCAACGTTTGATATTGCACCCAATGCACTGTTTTCATGAGGACAAACATTTGTAATTCGTGTTGATGTACTCCAGGAACAAAACTTTTTCCGTTTTGTGGAACAAAAATGATGAAGAGTTACAGCTAGTGTCCCTTTAGTCGACGTCATCAATCTTATGAAACCATGCCTACATCTTGAATTTGCATGGTGATGTCCAAAATTTCAATAATGACAGTCATCAAGAAGCTCTGTTATGGATTGTCGACTAGGGCGTATTCATGGCTTAGCTATACTTGCAGAATATTCCGTGAAATATTCCGGACCAGTGCTAAGCATAAACAACTGCTTATTATACTTTAATTATTGGATAAATCGTCTGATAAACTGTTGAGTTGATAATTCTGAACAGCAATTTGACATTTGTTCGTCACATTACATGTATAAAAGTCAGACACAGAACATTCGTGTCGCTCGCAATGAAAGACTTTGCAAATGAACAGCGATTTTCCCATTCCAACGTAAACTGAATGTTTAATATCCTCCCAAACTGTTATGTGTACCACCATTATCACTTTCGCCAGGTTACAATTTTAATTTGGTCTTGAAATCTCGCCATAAACTTGTTCTAAGCTACAACTCTTGTCACCGAACGAACGTCTCAAGTCCGATGAAACGGCACTTTGAAAGAGCGTCAAACTGAAGTACTCTGCGCATGCTCAGTATCCGGACTATTTCAATCATCGAATGGCTGCTTTGCAACTTTGCAAAGCCGTACACAGATCGGTGTACTTCGGTGTAAAACAATACTTGGGGGTGTTCTGGATAACCTTTAAATACAATCAAATCATCAGCTTCCAATACCAACTGTGTCATCTGTTCTGTTTCTTGCACTTTTGTCTACAAGTTCCGTTGGACGACGCTGGTGTATAAATTGCGGAAAGTGGCACTTGTACTATAATGTCAATATTAAAGTCGGTTTGAACGTTTTAATAAATAAAATCGTCAATTTCCTGGGAGTTTTTAGAAAAGAGTATAATGACTCTTCGTCCAATTTGACGAAACCCAAATTATTCTCATATTATCGACTCAAAGGGGTGCCCAGTAGAAGACAGAGTAGACGACCTCAATAATGAAAAATCCTCTACAACAATCACTGTTTTTTAACACGCGTGTGCAAATTCAATCAATATTTTGAAGACCTACAACCAGTCTCAAAACTTGTGGATATAAAATGTTTGAAAATAGAATAATTGTTTTATTCTTGGTACTGATGCCTCACTTCAGTGAATACTGGACTGAGGACATGTTTCCAGCGTTTCTGACTCTCAGTCCGTTTCCTGGGCTGGATATCCTCAGGCCTGTGAATAACAATAATGTAAAAAGCAGCTATATTTTTCTGTTTTACTCCAACAGCACGCAGAGGCCAGTTCTACGCCTGAACACGTACACGAACCTGTACGACAGGCTGGTTCAATTCTTACGTTTATGACAAAAGCCCTTCGACAGCAAGCTCCGATAATCACGATAATACGAATCGCCTATCACGTTCCCATTTTGACAAGGGGTCGTCTGCGCGACCTTTGGCGCCCATCTTCGCGCCCGAATTCCATGGCCGATGCGCAAAGTTGGCAAAATATCACTGCGTTCTTTTCTAACCCTTGCGAGAAGGTGAACATTGTTCATGTGAAAATAAAGCTGGAACGCTTATGAATTCAAATCGAATTCAGATCCTCGTGAAAACAATGATGACATCGGTGACCAGGTCGGTCTGCCCGTACAAAGGTACGGGAAGTAGTAATATGATACGGTCGAATGGCACTATCTTAGAGACGACAATTCACCTGTCAAAAACATTAACAGATTTTGAAAAGCCAGTGCGACGGCATAGAGGTTCACTTATTAATGGATCAAGTAATCTGAGAAGTTTGTGTAACGATTGTTAGTAGGGGCACTCCAAAGACCCAAAATGGGGATTATCGAAAAATCTGGCTGATCGACTTTTGCTCTGTTGATATTTCATATTTGTTCGATAGGACAATTGCTCTGTTTGTCTCCTCACGTATCTTCTCCATCTTATCAAATGTTTATCTTGATAAGCAGCTCTGTTCACAGTTGGACCCCCCTTCCCGGCAGTTTTATACATCACTATTCCTTCGTGTCGGAGGAAGTCAGTTTAACGCTGTTAGCTAAAAATCTAACCCATCGTCTTGAATCAATCACAGTGTAATTGCACTGCCTCGATGATAGTAATGTATGAACATTTACAGGCTTGTCACTAAAGGTAATATAGAAATAATCCATTCTAGTCGCTTTCCGATTACGAAATAACATGATGAGCGATGATAGATTTGATATAATTGTTTTTTTGAAATTATGTACCATCATTTTTTGAACTCGGAAGATATTTCCTGGCATGTGTTCCGTATCATCGGCTACACAGCTGAAGTCACATTGTGACAACGCCACTCTCTGATGTTCAATATTAGCAACTTTGAAGCCTAGGACACTGCAAACAGTATAGTGAAACGACTTGGCTGAAAATTACGTCTCAGTCGAATCCAATCTTTTGTTTGTCTAACTGGACCATATCGCATTATCGATCGGTTCTAAACGGATTAATCTCTGCCAACAGTGCCCAGTTCTTTTATGTTATGGTCAAAACCTGCGCATGCCAGGTTTTCAGTGCATGTGTCTTGTAATATAAGGACATTCCCAGGGAAGGAAATCAGAGAAGCGACTGTCAAAAGATCTATTATATCAATGATAAAGCAACAGAATGCTTAAAAATCCCCAGCTTTCAGCTTTTACCAATACCGTGCGTTCTCGTGTGCGTAATGTGTAATTTCGTTTTATTTCTGATTCCTTTGTGTCAACAGGAAGCTCAGTTAATTGCTTTCATGATTTTAACGACTCTTTCATGATTCCTTTTGCTACTTTTGATTCGTGACAGAATGAAGTAAAAAACACGCAGAAATGACATACATACACTTTAACATTGTTAAGAATATACACCCTTTCCATGCCATCAAACCATGCCACGACTTGCTTACACTTACCAATATTTCACACTTTGACAAAAACATGTATTTTGGATGATATCTCTACCCGCCGTCCCTCTATATACCTTCATAGCACGTGTTAGCACTTGAGTGTCCCTGCTGTACTTTACTATCTAGCCAGTATACGTACGATAGATTACTTAACACGATTACGAAACCGCATGCTTTAGAATTCAACCTTCTCAACTGTAAATTGCTGACTGAATCTAAGTATATTGCATATCAAAAATGTTTTCTTACGTGTGGATTGAAAGAACCCCACTTATAACTGCTGAACGTTACCAAGGTCGGGGAACAAATCAGTCACCCGTTGGTCCCATTTCATTTCTGTGCCACAGGGATTTATCTTAACTAGACAAAGTGCTCCTGTATCCTGCCATTTAAAATCATCCGGGCAGCTATATTTGCACAAGTTTCGATTCTAGTTTGTCGTTCACGTAAACTAAAAGTGTTTGTTTCTGTAAATAACTGTTGTGATAAGAGAACGATAAACCGTCGCCAATATTCGCCAAGCCCAGCTGAACGTCATTTCCCATGCTCCACGTACCAGGCTATATAGTGTGCTATACGTAGGTGCTTTGGCACGAACGCAAATGTGTATAGAAGAAGGCAGTCAAAGTCTCGTTTGCAGGCACTGTAAATTCAATCATATATATCAGTAGATTCTTCTTCCAGTATTTAAGACTGCACATGGCAAGCACATCATGTTTTTCAGGTCAAATTTTAAGAAATGATTTCCACTAAAGCACCCTACACTTCGGGTCTCAATGAATTACGTGGCGTCGATTTAATTTACCATCACGCTGACTCAAGCGCGAAGAGAGCTTTGTTCATGCATAGGATTCGTGTTGATCTTTCCATTATGTAACTTCAATTTTAAACAATTAACTGTTTCGCAAACGGCAGCAAACAGGGCTTTATTTAATTGAATTTGGTCGATGAAAGACTCTGTGTGTAGTTACAGTAACACCTTGTACCCGTTGGTCGTCGTTACCTACGTACCCATATGTGCCAATTGTACTAGCATTTGAAGCGAAGGATTTAATTCAATATCCTATATGCTGTTTTAACATTTTCTCGCCTGTGGCAGTAACACTGTAACAAGGGCTTTTTGAAATTAATTACTTAGCGCATTGATTTCTTAATAAGGCTAAATTAAGCATTATTATAAAACTAACATGGCATATCAACATTCTACCCGAGAGGTATCCACTAATAATTTGCTGGTAAGGACAGAGAGTGAGTAATAACTACTGAGAAGTGAATTGTACACGCAGGGAAAATATGTCGACGGTAATGCGACGCAGAAAAATGCATCAAAATCACCAGAAAACACCAGCTTTGATAGTTCGATTGAATAACAATGATTTTGGTCAGTACCTGCTTCTTGAACTTGTCCTTTCAAGCAGACTGTACAAATCACAGTTCTGCAATAGACTGAGAGTGCTGTCACAGAAGGCTACGAATATAGTGAAAATAAGTCGAAAGAAAACGGAACTTCGATTTCTGTATTGCAACTGAGAGAACTCACAATACCAAGGGAATTGTAATACAGATATTGCATTAAACGTTATGTGGATATCGGCCATAACCATGTCTGGTCCTAAATCTCTTACAATTACTCTGTACTGGTGTAGTCTGGCTAGAGTGCGAGGGACCCGAGGTGTTGTCCTTCAAAACCATCTCACCTGGACAATCACAACACATAAGGGTGGTCTACAATTAAGACAAAAACGCGTATCAGTCCGCGCCTTGACGAACTAAAGTCAAGAAAGACATTTTATGTAAAAAAATGCTCAGGGTGTTTGGAGTGCTCGATGTAATGATGACTGATGGATTTTGTGTAATGGTGATAAACGTCTTCTGTCGGTAAAAGTTCGAGATCTCTATTCTCTGTTTCGCCGTTGTTATCAGCCTGGTTTTATGCACGTTACACACGATATCTGGAGAAACTTGGCACGTTTTATATCCAGTCATATGCATCTTTGTGACGGCTTACTTTTTTAATTGACCACCCGTCGAGTCCTGTCCTGTATTTCCGACGAGGACAAATCATTAACAGTAGGAAGTAGACCATAGTGAATGTACAGTCATTTCAACAATACAATTCCTCAATCTTTTTCCAAGCCACGGCCACGATTGAAAAATGAAATTCGCGGTTTTGTGAAATGCTAATCACTCAGATCACATTCTGACGATACAATCGATATGACAGACCACGACGGTAGCTCAGGACGTAACACGACCCTGTCTCATCATAAACCAGAACTCAAATGTTCATTCAGTAGAATATATTATCCAAAATCAAGATCATGATTTAACAAAAAGGATATCTGTTTAGATTGCTTTCTTTATCAGAAATTTATAAACATAGAACAGTTGAATCAAGAGAGTTCAAATGCCCGATGAAATATTATTGTGCTGGCCACAGCATTCATGTACGTGGGAGACAAAGGGAGTCGGAACAATGGGCGACCTTCGCGTTCAAAACAACATAGAATATACCTGTGTATGAGTCATCTGGAGTCCTAGAAGTGTGTGGGAAGTTGAGTTTCTTCTCTCAACTAACCGACTCCTTCCAAACATCGAAAGATGGCTGAAATGCGGGGAAATGTTTTACTTTTTAGAATAACTGATTCTACATCTGCGTTCGTTCTCCACTCAGTCGCAGAGTATACTTATAATTCGAATACGGCCTCTCATCTCAAGTGGGACTATACCTCTAACTACAAGCAAGGTCGAACCTTGGAGACGCATTGAGACTTAGATGTTGCGATCACAGAGGCAAAAGAAATGTTGTTCTCGATGGATCGTGAATAAGAGACTTGTGAACTTGTGTTTGACACAGATATGGTGTGAAGTAAACCCACCACCGTAATCACGCCCGGGGTCGCTGATTCACTCCCGTGCCTGTTTTCGTATACGTAACGATTTGAATATGTTAATTAACTAAATCAACAATGACTAGATCGGCGATAGGCTGGTATTTCGAGATGCGGTCAGCAGAAAATCATCATCTGTATGCCAATCAGTGCTGATTATACATTACGACTTTTGACCTCTATTGTTTGATCGCGGTATATAAACGGCTACCCCTCACGAAGACTACATTATACCGCATCCTCCGTGAGGACCTTAGCGAGCCAACATGCATCTGAAGGCGGTATTACTCTGCGCCCTTGTCGGCACAGCTCTAGCGGGTAAGAAAATGTTTCCTTTATTCAGGATTTGACCAATAGGACTTCACTTTTCCTTCATTAGACGATTTATAAATCAGTGACTGAATTTTGACATCGGCGATTTTTTCGACTATTTTAGATGTGAAACAGCAACCGAGATTTTTTTGGTCTTTCTGTTCAGAACAAAGAAATGTGGCGCCTTGCTTGCATTTGGAAAACATTCGTACCATAGACCCTCGAGAAAAACTCGATGGTCTCTGTTCGTACCGTGTGACAGGAATCGCTTTAACAATCATGCATTTAGCGACAAGCTACTTTTATTCCACTTTTCGACGCACCTTGCTTGGTTTCACAGCTGTACAGCTGATGATGTTTGGTCCTGCGCCAATACACCGGCGCATTGGATGTCAAAACACGTTCTTGGGTTTCATGCTCCTTAGGGGAAGCGGGAAAGAGTAAACGTCCCTCTACTGACTCGGAGCTGCAGAACATCTCTCTCTAGCGGGTATTCATTTGTTATTGTCAGACGTGTTAACTTTAAAGAAAATATTTGTATTCCGTTCTTGTCTCCACAAATTACCGAATTGTGTAAAAGCGATTAGATCTGCTAAAATCTGTCAATATTATCAGTTGGCAAAATTCTAAAATCTCTTTCTCTATTTTTCAAACAGGTCCCCTGAGGTCCGATTCACGTTGTGCACGAGAGTGCACAGGTAAGTGGTGTTTTCTGTCAAACTTTTAGCGAGTGTTACAGATGGTGGGAAGTTGGCGAGTGATCACATCTGCCCAACCTATCGAAGTATTCGTGTTTCGACCATAAGTTGGCGCCGTGCGCACTAATCTTAGCTTGCCAGCTGATTCTTATTCACCACTCGATGTTGTTACACAGTTCAAAGTCCGTGTTCAATTCTAATTTGCATTCTGTTTACAATTTTGAAGTGCGGTCTTATTGGCTGACCATTCCTTGTTTGCGTGTCGAATTAGCGACTAGCAAGAAAGGATTCTATTGATTGACAGTTGTTTACGACCTCTACAGTTTATCGTCTTTTGAAGTTAATCATTCCCCAACGCTGGATTCTCGTTTGCATACAATGGTTCTCCGAACAAATGAACATCGACCAAAGTTTCAAAGTTTCAGTCACATGACCATGAGGCGCGTTGCATCATGGTAACTCAATAAATTCAAGATGGCGGGTGTTTTGATTTGTTTCGCGAGAGGTACACTTACGAGAGGAAACTGCGTTGCGTGGAAAGTGACGGCAAGTTGCCGAAGCTGTTCACTTAAATACGTTACATCGAGTCGTTATTTTCAATGTTGATCACATTTTTGATACGGTACAGTCTATTCAATACTTCATATGCCGTGCATTATTTTCCAAACCTTTGTCATTTTCTATGCGTCACCGAACAACTCGGCGAGAACCCTTCGAGTTCGACGCATCGTAATTCGTATTAATATGACCAGTCTGACTGTAGAGCTGCGAAATGTGGATTTGCAAACGTCTTTTCTCGACTTAACGGGAAATAATATGAACGACGTTTGCAGTTTTTAGTGTAATCTTTATTTTACGGGACCTTGCCCGCTTTAGTAACACGGCCCATGGATTTCCATGCACGGCCCCTCCACAAAGAACGAACTGAATGACGTATCACAATCAACATGATCATGACCCACTGCCTCAACCACGGTTTTATTTTAACACTGAACTCGCAGAGCAGAACAGGGCTTGCATGTGCGTAGCGTAGCTTGTTTGTGGAATTACGGTAATGAAACTAAATATGACCACATACAGAGGAAAGTGCAATTGAGTTACAATGTAAATCTGTTTCTATTCAACCTGCAGACGAGAGCAACCTCAGGTATGAGAATGGATTGACGTACAAATACAGATACAGCACAACATCATCAAGTCTCATCAATGGCACATCTGACGATCAATCTGGCTTCCAGATCAACGCTGACGTTGAGATTGAAGTGCTTAGCAAGTGTGACATGAGCCTCAATGTAAGTTAATTACAATATGTGATCATCGAAAATAGATGCATGTATTGCTGTAAGATGGACCAGTATCTGTTGAACTTGTTTCTTTCTTTATCTTGTCAGAAATAATGAAAATAATGCTATACTTAATTTCCCAATACTAATATTCAAAATCCCACGTGTGCACTTGACATGATAATACTGTTTATTTTAAAAAATGTTGTAGATATTTTCTCACAACATGCTATGACTTATTATGAAAATTGAGTGGATCATTTCTCACTCCAAATGGCTCTTATTTCTTACAGCTCAGAAATGTCAGGATTGAAGAAGTGTCTCCAAGCGATGAGATGCTCAACTCCGACAGAGTAGAATTCTTCAGGAGGACCCTGGAAGAGAAGCCGCTTGCTTTCTCCTTCCAAGATGGTGAGATCCCTGAAATCTGCCCTGACATGGAGGAGCCATCTTGGGCTTTGAACATCAAGCGTGGTATCTTGTCTCACTTCCAGAGTTCCTACTTCAGGAAGCAAGAAAAGAGTGCAATTGAGGTAATGTGAAATCACGATATGGACAATGGAAAGAAACTTTATATCAAAAGATTGTGGATTGAATTTTGTGTTTCAAAGCTAGAACAGACTGAAAGAATACAAGTTAAAGAAATTACAGCGCCCTGACATCAGAAAAGAAAAAACAAAAACAAACTGAGATAACTCTTAGCTTACAGCTAGCGTAACATTATTACTTGACTTATAATCTTTGTATTGCTGCAGACTGATGTCACCGGTAGCTGTCCAACAAAATTCATTGTGGAGAGAGGTTACTATGGCTCACAAACCATCAGAAAGTCCAAGGACTTTATGGGCTGCAGTGACCGCCATCACATCGAATCAGCTATTCAGAGCAGCATCTACGATCCCCGTGCTGTAAGTATCAGTCGATGCAGTTAGCAAATTACTTTGGTCTAGATTGTTGTCAAATGACTCAGAAGCAATATTGAACCTATTTGTATTGTGGCAAAGACATTCTTTTTTTGCCCCAAATAGATATACAACAGAGAGAGCTGATAAATGAACAACTCTGGAAACTGCAAGTGTAAAGGAGAAAACATTTTGCATAAGATCTTTGCAAACTTTTCAAAAAATTAAAAAATCAACTTCTTACTTAGTGTAAAGATTTCCTTTTATTAACACCAGCCAACTCAGTCCCTGGTAAGCAGCAGCCAAAACTGTGACCAAGTGATTGAAGATGACCGTGTTAAGAGTGTTGCGTGCAAGGAAAGCCACATCAGCCGTCCATTCGCCAACCATGAGAATGGCGCCCTCACCAAGATCAGGACTACTCTTGAATTCTATGACATTGCCCGCAGGACAAGCTCTGCTTACAGTAAGTGTACTGTATTGTCACAAATATCCGGTTAACTTACTTTTCAAAGGAAATAGATTAGTGCAGTGCTTTATCTCAAAGAACTGTACCTTTTTTAAGAATTCTATATATTGATAAAACATACTTAGTGAACCCTCATATATGTTCATAATTCGCTTTAAACTGAAAGGAAATGGCATTGCTTACTTTTTGTTGGTAAAAATCATTTAAGGGATGTGGTAGTAATTGTGACAATTCCTGTCATCGGTTTTAAGTCTCGTCCACTGAACAAGTATCTAAGGTCTACGGTGGATGTATGAACTTGTGCGTTGATGCAAGTAGTCACTAATAAGTAACTTCCAAAAAAATCAAAAGCCATTCAACAATTTGCTAATTATCCAAACATTTACTTCACAGAGCTTGAATCTCAGGTCCAGACACGCAAGACACTGCTGTTTGACCACAAGCCAAAGACTGAAACCGAAAGCGAGGATGAGTCAAGAGTTGAGGAAGTTTTGGATGAGATCTGCCGTACCGTCCGTGATGACGTCCGCCCAGAGACTGCTGAGCAGTTCACCAAGCTGGTTTTCAGAATGCGCAAGCTGAAGTCTAACAGCCTCGGCAACATCCACAGACACATCCAGGAAGGCAGAATTTGCAACTATCAGAAGGAAAAGATTGAGTTAGTAAATTCCTCTTTGAAATACTTGAAATCCAAAGCAAATCAAGCATTGTACCATGCTGTTTACCCACTCAGAGTAATTAAACAAGGCTTTACAAATTAGTAAGCTTAAGTGCATAACTTTAACTAGCCAGTAAAATAATTTTGTTTTTATTCAAATAATATGAATTATTATTTTACATGTAAATTCCTTTTTACACCCTCTTATCTCTTCCCCCTTTTTTTGTAGGAAATTCTTCATGGATGCCATCCCAATGATGAGCACTACTGCTGCTGTAACTTTCATGACAGAAAAGATCTCCTCAGAGGAAATCAAAGGCGTTGACGCTGATATGTGGCTCCTCTCACTGTCATTCATCACCCACCCAACCAAGGAAATGATCAAGGAAGTTAGAGTAAGTGTGCATTTCCCGTGTGGAGATCTTTAAGACAACATTTTTTGTTATCAAATATGAAGATCAATGCAACAATAGATGAAATAATATGCGCTTCCCTTGTGAATGAAATTCAAGTGAATAGTGCAACTAAAAATAAGTGTTTGGTCAAAAATTTTCATACTTGTCAAATGTGAAAAGAACATCAAATTTTAAGTTCCATTCTATCCATTCACACATTGTTTAAGATTCTGTGTTTTTGGTCTTCAAGCCATGGTAATGTGTAATTTGTGTGCATCCACAGGAACTGGTCCAGTACTCCAACCCACGCCGCAGCACCTACCTTGCTATCTCATCGATGATCCACAAATACTGTGAGTCTGAGGAGAGAGACTGCTTGAAGGATGACGAAATCACCTCCACACTCAGACTTTTCGAGGAAAACCTCGGCTGGAAGTGCTCTGCCAGAAACACAGATGATGAAGAGAAGGTAAAATCTATGTTATATGTGTAATAGTATTCCCTTTTCTACCATCTCTTTTCTCAGGAAAAAGAGAAATTCAAGTGATTTCTGTTTTGTAAAGAAATATTTGTTTTCTTCAATGGAAACTTGTTATCTCATGGCCTGCGAATGAATTCACAGACTAAACATAGACTGCAGTAATACCAAAAACCTATTCATGCTCACTTGGTGTATCTTCTTTTATCCCAGATTCTCCTGTCTCTGAAAGCTCTTGGCAACTCTGGTCAGATCAGCAGGGCCACCAATGTTTTGACTCGCTGCTTCCAGGAGGAGGACAACTCCATTGAAATCCGCCTTGCTGCCATCGAGGCTTTCCGTCGCATGCCATGTGAAGTTGAAGGAGTAAGTTGAAGATTAACTTTAACCATACAGACTTCCCTTAGATTTTGGTATGAACCTCAGCTATGACTTTCTATTTGATGTTATAACAAGGAATGTTTTTTCTAAAGAATTTGTTACCTTTGTCTGTTCACAGCGTGAAGAACAGATGAAAATGCTTGAGGACATCAAGGGCAACACTGAAGTCCGCATTGCAGCCTACCTGGCAGTTATGAAGTGTCCAACCCCCAAAGTTCTCAAGAGAATCCATGCAGTCCTTGAGAAGGAAGAAATTAACCAAGGTGAGTGTCTGGCAGCTCTTTTAAACTAAAAAAAAATCTGGAGATGGAAGTGCCTTCACACATTCCCTTCTGAGTGAATTGCAAAGTGGACTTCATCAAAAATTCATTCAATGATACAGGACTTATGTCAAAACGCCTACTGAGACTCGCGGGATTACTTCATAATAACAGAGCTGTTTTCCATTTCCACACAGTTGGATCATTCATGTGGAGCCACCTGAAGGGACTGAACAGCACATCTGACCCACTGAAGCAGGACATCCGCAAGATGCTTGAAGACACAAAACTGATCAGAAACTACAACAAGGATCCAAGAAAATTCTCCCGTGCCTTTGAGGGATCTCTATTTTCAGGTGAGCCATTCAGTCATTATTTGCTTGAACAAAACAGAGAGAGAGAAATAAATGTCTTAAGATAGTATGTGCCTGAAAATAGAAAGCCTTCAAAGTTTACTGAAAATTCTTTTGAGGAAACTTACAATGACTGTCTTTCAAATCAAGAAGAAAAATTTGGGGGTACCAGTGCAAACTTTTAAATTATGGAAACACATCAACTTGAATTGACTTAGTTTGCGATTCTGAATGGCCATCATCCCTGTGGTAATTCCGGGAAAAAATCAAAATTTTTCATTTTCACAAAAATTAATGATGAAAAACGTACTCCAAGAGCTTCAAAATGAGCAAACACAAGTGGTAGATCGAAAAAGTATTGAAAAATAAGAAAGTCTTAATAGCTGTCAAAAATTCTGCCGTAAAACAACTATTTTGTGTATTATGGAATGTGATATCAGTTTGATATGATTATTTTATATCTCCTGCAGAGGATATGAACCTTGGTGGCACTGTTGAGAACCATCTGATCTTCTCTCCTGAATCCTGGATCCCACGCTCTGGAATGATGAACCTCACTGCTCAGGTCTTTGGCTACTCCATCAATCTCTTCGAGGTAAGTCTTCCAACCCTTCAAGCTTGCAGACATTGTGTTATGACTGACATCAAATCAAACAGGAAGACTTATTCATTTCTAGAGAAAAATTCATCTTTCATTAGTAATGCGACGGTACATGTACATTCTACAACAGCATTAGATGACTGAAGAGGGATGTCTGTCTGTCATGTTCCCTCTTTCCACTGAAATTTACTGTTTCTGTGTCTTATTCTACTGTAGTTTGGTGGCCGCATTGAAGGATTTGACTACTTGTTGGAGAAGTTCTTTGGACCAAAGGGATACTTCCCAGACAACAACCTGTTGGAAATGGTCAAGGCCCCAGAAATGGAAGCTCGTCAGAAACGCTCTGCTATCAAACCCAGCAAGCTTGAAAATCTCCACAACAGGGTGAGTTTTATGTTCCTTTCTCCATCACTGCTTTTGTATGGTTTGTCCTTTAGATACTAGTATTACATAAGCGACAAGTAAAGTTTACAAAATGTCACTACTTTGTGAGACGCAAATGCACACTTGCAATCCAACCTTAGAAAGTACATCTCTATATCAGCTTATGAATGACAAGCATAAAATCTATTCATTGGATGCCCTCAATAATATAAATACAATGTGTCAAAATTTTTTTTTATGCCATTCAAAGTAAATTTGTTGGTCTTTTTATTTCAGTTTGACGCCAAACAACCCAACAGTCCCAAAGGCTCAATGTACATGAAGATGTTCGGCAATGAGCTGAGCTCTGTTGACTTCCAAAAGATCGATTGGCTTAAACCAGAGAAGGAATCTGTCAACCTCCTTGAAATGCTGATCAAGCTGTCCAAGGAACAGACCAAGGAATTCACCAAGAACATGATCCTGATGGAGAGCTCATTCGACACCCCAACCATCATTGGTTTGCCACTCAACTTGGCTGTCAACAGCACTGCCTCCATGAACCTGAAGGTCAGCGGCAAAGCTGATCTCCGCAAGGTCATGGTCTCCCCAAGAAGCTTGAACATCACTGGAGCCATCCGCCCAAGGTATGTGTTTATTCTTAACTTTTACTTAAATCAGTGATGGTGTCTTTTCACTGCTTTGTCCATAGCTGTAAAATCATCAAGCAAGTTTGTCGTTATGTTAGGCATATTTTTTTTCCATTCAGGATAGACTAAGATAAAAAAATGATACCAGCTACATGTAATTTGCAAAAAATATGGAGGCAATATTTTAAGATTGCTCTGGTTTTAAACATTGTTAGGAAATCAGATGATTGCTTTTAACAAGGTTTTCTGTTCTGTTAAACATCTAGTGCTGTCATTGAAGTCAGCAGTGAGATGAGCCTGTCTGCCTTCGTCGCTCGCAGTGGATTGAGAATGGTCACTCGCATGCACTCCTCAACAGCCCTGGATGGTAGCATCTCTCTTGACAGCAGCGAGACCTTCAAAGTCAAGTTCAATGTCCCAGACAACCGCCTAGACATCATTGACGTCAGGTAAGGAATGACAACTTTCATCCACATCCACCAACTTTAACGCTGTAGCTTGTCAAGCTAACTATCATCGTGGTTTCGGCACAGTGCAAAAAGTCACAACAACCTGACCTCAACAGGAATTGTATGTTTAGGGGACAATGCAAGGACATCTAGGACAATTTGAGTATCATATTCCTGATGAAATTTTCCCTTTTAATCTTCCAGCAACAAATTGTACCTTGTGAATGCTGAATTCCCCATGGAAATCGCAGGCATCACTGAGAACTACCGCCAACACAGCAAGTGTACTGGACACATCGTTGAGAAGTGGGCTGGTGTCAGACTGTGCGGTGAACTGAGATACCCCAACGCATCCCAGAAGGTGAGTTTCACAACATGAATTCCATCTTTTGTAATTGTATTTAAATTTCCATGAAGTTCTGTAGCCTTCTCAAACTTGAATCCAGTACTCTCAGTCTAATCATAGTGTGTTTTGTTGTATCCTTCAGCTTGACACTCCATACTTCCCATTGACTGGCCCAGTTAGCATGAAGGTCACTCTCGACAAGGTCGACCCAACACTCAGTTCCTATGAGATGGAAGCCAAATACCAAGTCCAGAGGGTAAGTTGAGTCAATTTACTTTGCAAAGCAATACATTATTTTTTACCTATGTAACAACACCTAGAGACACCAACAATCTTGCTACTCTGCAGTACTCCTTGTTACCACAAACAAAAAATACCCCCTTCCCCCAAGTATAGTGGATCCAAATCCAATAGCACATTGTGTTTAAGTAATATCATAAAGTCATTTGAAATAATACATTGACATAAATTAATTTATATATGTACGATAAACTTACCAAATTGATAAAACAGAAGAATTGGAAACTAACCAATATGCATTTTATTTACTTTTTTCTTTTTTCTTTTTGAACAGAAACGTGTCAATGCTAAGACTGAAATCAGTGATGTTCTCCGCTTCATGATTGGTACTCCTGGCACTCATATGCCACGCACCCACTCTGTTGACGTTGTCTTGAACCGTGCCCAAAAAGCCCTCAGTGTTGACCTGGTCAGCCTGGACAAGAAGGTGTTCATCCAAACCAAGATGGTCAACGAGAGTGACATCAAGAGACTGGAGCTCAATGTCAACTACAACAACATGATGCAGTACACTACCAGTGCTGAAGTTGTCATTGACAGAGATGAAAACAGCAATTTGGTCAAATACATGCCAACCATTGAAGTCCGCCTGCCCAATAGAATTGGAATGACCCTCTCTGGTACATTCAGCCATGAGCCAGAACGCAAACTGGAAGCAGATGTTACCTACAACGGAATTGGAGGAAAGAGCCGTTTTATTGGCAAGGTGTTAAATGAGACCGACATGAAGAGCCTGGCCCTTAGCGTTTCATACAACGATGGCACACCATACACCCTTGAGGCTGAAGTTGGTGTAGACAGAGGCTACCAACAAATCCGTTTCAGACCATCTGTTGCAGTCAGCTTCAACGAGAGAAATATGCGCATGTTTGGTGCCATCACCCACCAGACTGACCGTAGCCTAGACATTGACATGACCCTGCGTGGTGTCAGAGAAGACGACATGTCCCTCACTGCCAACATTGTTGGTGAAAAGTGGCGCAGCCTCAATACTGCAATTACCCTCAAAGGAATCAAGACTGAAGACATCACCTTCAGCTCTGCCATCAGAAACGACATGTGGAAGAGTTTGAATGTTGACATGTCCCTTACTGGCCTCACCGCTAGACCAATCTCCTTTAGCAGCGACATTGAAGGTGAGAAATGGAGCCGCCTCAAGGTTGAGTCCAGACTTGGAGGAGTCAGGGAAAACGAGATTGTCTTCACCAGCACCATCACCGGTGAAAAGTGGCGCCGCCTTAATGTAGACATGGCCCTGAAGGGAGTTAGAGAAGATGACTTGGTTTTGATCTGTGATGTCACTGCCAACAAGTGGTATTCCCTTGATGGTAGCATCGCACTGAAGGGAATCAGAGAGCGTGATATTAGCTTTGTTGCTAACATGGAGAACCAGCCGTGGACAAGACATGACAGCACTTTCACTCTGAAGGGTGTCAGGGAGCAAGACATTGTCCTCCAAACCACTGTGAGCGGTGAGAAGGGACGCAACTTGGATGGCATGATGACACTGAGAGGTGTCAAGAGCAACGACATCACTCTTTCCACCAGACTGAGAGGCGAGTACATGAGCTTCTTTGAAGGAAGTGTCACATTGGCTGGCATCAGAAAGGAAGAAATGAGCCTTAGCACTACCCTGAGGGGTGAGATGGGCAAAGAATTCTATGGCACTGTCAACCTGAAAGGCATCAGGAGAAATCCTATGACTCTGACAACTTCCCTGAGCGGAGAGCCTTGGAAGAAGTTTGAAGGTGACATCGAATTTACTGAAGTCAACAAAAAGAGTATGCGTCTGAGGACCGTCATCAATGGTGAGAAGTGGACACACCTGGATGGCAGCATTATTCTGACAGGTGTCAAGGAAAATGAAATCAGCCTCACCACAAACATTGACAATGATCCATGGCGCTCACTCAATGGTCACATCACTCTGAGAGGAGTAAAGGAAAGCGACATCAGTCTGACTGCTGCCATGAATGGAGACTACATGCGCAGTTTCAACAGCCGCTTCCTGTTGAGAGGTATCAAAGAGAGGGATATCAATCTTGATACTTCCATCAGTACTGACAAAGAGAGCAGACTGAATGCTGAGGTGACACTCAGAGGCATCAAGGAACGCGAAATCAGTTTAAGCACAGACATCACCGGTGCGAAGTGGCGCAGCCTGAATGCCAACCTGGCCCTCAAAGGAGTTACAGAGCGTGATCTCAGTGTTAACACCAAAGTCGAAGCAGAGAAATGGCGTAGACTGGACACAGACCTTACCATCTCAGGTATCAGAGAACATGACATTGTCTTCAGCAGCAAAATCAATGGCGAGAAATGGCGCAGCCTGAATGCCAACCTGGCCCTCAAAGGAGTCACAGAGCGTGATCTCAGTCTTGACACCAAGGTTGAAGCCGAGAAGTGGCGTAGACTGGACACAGACCTTACCATCTCAGGCATCAGAGAACGTGACATTGTCTTCAGCAGCAAAATCAACGGCGAGAAATGGCGCAGCCTGAACGTGGACATGTCCCTCAGTGGAGCTCATGAGTCAACATTCTCCCTTCAACATGGCCTTACCATGGAGTGGATGAGGAGTCTGGAGGCAAGTCTCAGAATGCATGGCCTTGGCAAGATGCTGGAAATCGAGCACAAGCTGGTCAACAATGAAGCACTCAAGCGATTTGAACTGGACATCAACGTCAACAACGAAAAGAGGTACACCACCAATGCTGAGGTAGCCATTGATGTAAGAAATGAGATGGTACAGTACTTGCCAACATTTGAAGTCCACCTTCCCGAAAACAAGAACTTGATCTTGAGAGGCAGTGTGGGATACCAACCCAAGCGTGCCATCGACATCTACTTCACTCTCTCAAGATCTGGTGCCGTTGAAATGACTCTTGAAGGTGGGTATTGATACAAATATTGTTGCGAACTGAAATTATGTACAAAATATTAGCATTGCCAAAATAGTACATTATATACAATATGCAGTGTCACTTTTAATGATTGTATTCTATGGGTGACTAAACTTGACTAAACTTCAGTCAATGATGGCATTTAACCAGGCATCCCAATTGTTGAACACTGAGTGTTTCCAGAGGACTTTGAGAATAGAACAAGAAACATCTGCCAGAAAGATCAGAAATTCTTGAAAACAGTGATAGAAAGTAACAATGTGGATTGTAACTTTGCCTGTCCAGTTTTCTCAACAGTGGCTGATTTGTCTCTGTTCATTACAGGTAACTTCCTGAATGAAAACAACGAGAAGTTCAACACTGCAGTGACTTTCACACATTCCAAGATCAATCTGGCTATCAGAGACATCTTCCAGCACACCAGAGAGATCTTGGGCTCTGACTTGGAGATCGAATACACCTTGGCTGGCAAAGCAACCCAGACCATGCGTTTCTCAGATACCATTCGCAACAAAACCACCGAGGTTAGTTTCTTGGGCATTATTGGCAAATAATGGAAATTCCTTGCGCTAGTGTTGATCTACATCTGATTTGCCATGTTGAAATTTGGAATGAAGAAATGGTAGAGGAAAATTGTCTCCAACATATGACAATAGGGCCAGTTAGTAAGCAGAATAAGCATATTACCAATGCTCTATCTCTCACAATATTGACATACATCTCTGTGCATCTCTTCTCAGGTAAAGCACAGCTATGAATATGACAGCAGTATGTTCCTGTCTCAATGGCCACAGTACAACTTTGAAGGTCAACTCGCTGTATCAGGTGCTGCACGTCGTGAGGGCAGTGTTGATTTGACTGTCTGCTATGGTGAGAGAACCTGTCAGGATGACGACAAGAAGGTAAGGGGCAGATGACTGATTCATAGCATTTACTATTCCATCCGTTTGAGAACAAGCAATTTCCTTACAGTCATCAATTTTTCATGATGTATGGTAGCTAAGGACACTTCCTGTCTTGTTATTTTTCCACAGATCACCTTCAGCATTAACATGAAGAATGAGAGCAATGTCTACGTCAACAAGGCTAGTGCTGCCATGGCTGTGGCACACAAGGGTTCCGATCTTGACTTCAGCATGGACATGAGCCACGAGAACACCGATCACTTCCTGCAGACCCAGGCCAGTATGAACTACAAACCAGGACGCCGTTGTGGCATGCTGGTTGAACTCAGAAACAACACTCGTGACTTGAAGAAGCTGACTGGTGAGATCAGGATCAACTGCCTGTCCAGTGAGATATCTCTGACACAAGACTTTGAAGAAGTCAGACCAAAGAACTACAAATCTGACACCGTCCTGCAGTTGGACTCCAACACCAAGTACAGTATTGAAGCTGAGTACAACAACAACACCGATGAGTTCAAGTTTGACCATGATGGCAAAGTTGTCCTGAAGAGCCCAGAAAGCAGCATCGTCCTTCAAGGCAATGGATTCAGAGATGAGAAGAAAATGAATGGAGAGGTGGAGTTCAAGTACGCACCAAGCAGAATCATCTCATTCAGTGCTGAGTACAAGAACAAGAGCAACAAGAGAAGGAACAGCCGTGAGGCCACTGTCAGGTTTGACACTCCCTTCCGTCTCTTCCGTGACATGCAGCTGACTGCCAGCCTGGACAACACCGATGTTTTGTATGAGAGTGAAGTTACACTGCAGTATGCTCCAAGCAAGACTGTGTCAATGCAGGGTCGCTACCAGAATGCGGGTGATGAAGCCCTCAGCCGACATGAAGTTGAGGTTTCCTTCAACATCCCAAGACGTGAAATCCACATCTTCACCTATGTGCAGAACAGCTCCAGAGAGTACGAGCTGGGCAGCCAGTTCAAACTGATGCCTGAGTTCGGTGACAAGAAAGAGCTTACTTTCGCTCTTGGCTATGGTAACTACACTGACAACACCAAACTCCACCATGAAGTCTCCATGGAGGTAAGCACCAACAGCCGCAACATCCTTGCTGAATTTGGTGTGGAAAAATCCGAGCGCGGTTTCGTCACCGAGACGCTGCTGAGATGGAGCCCTGAGAAGCAGATGATCTTCACTGTCAACCTGGACAACAAGAGCAGCAGAAGACAGACTGAATTTGATGTGAGTGTGAACTTTAACCACCCAAGTCGCCAGGTCATCCTGGAACTGCACCATGAGAATACAACCGGCCACATCAACTCAAAGGTTGACCTGTCATGGGAGCCAACCAGCAAGATGACCACCGAGCTGAACTACAACAAGAGAAGAGCTGACGACAAGGATGAGCATACCACCAGGTTCACCATCACACACCCACAGAAGACCATGATTCTGAGCTTCAATCTGGCAAAGAATGAGCGCATGTTCAGCAACGAATTCGAAATGGTCCTTGACGGCAAGAGTCAGCTGAAGCTTGGCAGTGAGTACCACAATGAAACCGACAGCCGCAAACTGAAACATGACATCATCGTTGACTTTGAAAGCGACATGGTCTCAGAAGACCCTGTTCACTTTGAATTCCATGTTGACAAGATGGAATGGGACATGAGCATGGAGAGCAAACTGACTTACCAGAGAGATCAAGAGGTAAGCCATTCTGCAAACATATAAATTCAGCATGCTAACTTGAAAACAGCAATGTTCTGATCCAAGATTTCAAAAACACTTATTCCACCTTTGCTGCAGAGAAAGAAGTCCATTTTGTCAAAAATATGTAATCAAATTAGTCAAGATGAGTACCTAAACGTTGTGTTTTCAGTGGTTCTGTCTGTAGTACTTCTGTTTTACATTGTTTCTCATCTATAGTAATAACAATTTTGGTACTGTTCCAATTCTGTATTTGCAGATCGAGCTTGAAATGAGCCACACTGTCCCACACAAGACAGAGAACAGCCAGCGCAATGAGGTCAACTTCAAACTGGACACTCCTCTTGAAAACAGCCACCCACTTACAACCATTGAGGTTGAGGGAAGCTGGGAACGCAACTATGACAACAACGATGCCACCCACCACGCCGAAGTTGAACTGCAGTGGGGCCGCAAGCGCAGAAGCCAGAGGGTATCCATGCAGGCTGAGTACGAGCGCAAGATTGATGGAGACAGGAAAGAGCACAGTGTTGAGATGAAGGTGAAGCACCCAGTTGAGCTGCCTTTGATCCCCCGGGAACCAGAAATGAAAGTCAAGCTGGTCTCTACTCCAAACTCAAAAGAAAGCAAGGTGAGAAAAAAACAGATCATTTTCTTCACTGTATTTTACCATGTTTGTCCATGTATGGCAGTGCAAGTACACATCAAAAATCAAGTTTTTTGTTACCAGAGAACAGACATGCACAGACTTTTGCTTCCTCTCATGTTTTTAATTAAACATCTTGTTTTGCTTTGCTTGCAGGTCACCTACCAGTGGTCCGATGATGTAGATCCAGCAGTTATTGAAACTGTCTATCGCAACTACACCACCTCTTCCAAAGTCCACCATCTCCTTGATGTGATTGTCAAACATCCAAATCTTGAGGAGGTGGGTGTCTGTATTTTCTTCACAATACAGTGGTTCATATGACATCCTAAGGACATTCTCCAATCTTGCTTGTGATGTTAATTTTTTTTACCCAGGAAAATATTTCCCACAAACATTTAATTTCATATTTTTTATCTGCAAGCTTAAACACTTGTTCCAATATGATTATATTCCTCTTGATTGCTATTCATGTGAACAGTGTTGAACCAGGTATTAACTTATATGGGAAAATAATCGCAATCATACCAATCCATAATCCAATAACACTAGGTCAAAATTTGTAAGACAATAGTTGTAAACATAGACACAAAACAGCACAGAACAGACAGTAAATAGACGGTACACAAACAAAGTCAAATTCATGAAAGAAAGATATATGGACCTCTGGCCAAAAGACCAAGAAGTGATGTCAGGTGTTTCGAAAATAGTAAGCGCATCCTGCCCCACATGTGGCACCCGCCATATATCAATCTGTTAGTCAGATAGGACATCTGAATTCTACACGCTGAACAGAAAGTTTCTATGCTACATTCAAACAATATTGATACATGCCTATTAATTCCTGTGTGAAAAGTTTGTCTCTACAAAACGTTTGCAACTATGTAAATCCACAACTTCAAGTATAGAGTGAGAAAAATGACCTTTTTATGTACATCTGTTACAGGACATCCACCTGACCACTGAGACCAAACTCTTCAATGGACCAACTCTGCTCAACACCATGGTGTCTCTGATCTACAGCACTGACAAGCAGAAGACCCTCTTCTTCAGAGCTAAGGCCATGAACAAATCTGACGAGAGTGAACTCCGTTATGCTTTTGAAACTGAGCTGCGCCACCTGTACAACAACATTGATTTCGTTCTTGAAAGGTGCGTTTTGTTAAAAATGTATTTGGTCTGTGAAGTGTAGTTGTGTCAATATGAAGGTTGTAGGATCCTCACTTCAAAACTTTAAACCACCCTCTTTCAAAATCAAAGCCAGAAAGAAGAAAAGAGGGGTCAATTTGGTTCCAACCAAACTTACTACCTAAAAATACCAACATTTCATATCCAAATTGCTACTTTCCTTATGTTAACTCCCATGAGGTACATTGTATGCTAAGTTTCCTTAAATATATACAATATACCACTAAATATGATTTTGACCATGTAATTATTTTAATTTTGTTTGCAGTCAAATGGGCAACACCAAACAGAAGACAGATGGACGTTTTGAGATGACTTACAAAGGCAAGGAGAAATACAACTCAGTGAAGTTCAATGGTGAAGTGAACAAGAAGGACAAATCTTTCTATGTCAAGGCAAGGAAATAAATCAACTTTGGATAAAAAAATAAATTATTGTGTTTGAATAACTAAAAAGTGAAAATCAACTTTTTGACCAGGGCTTATTCAGTGACAAAGATATCCTTTTTGATGAGAATGAAGTTGTTGTCTTCTAATATCTGAAGAAATTGACCAAGTATAAATGTTTTGTTTGAATCACAGGCTGATATGCCAATCAAGACCATTGAAATGACTGGCAAGTTTGAGAACAGATCCACTGCTGAACACACTATCTACTACATGACTCTGGACAACAAATATGATGGCTGGAAGGAAGTGCACAGCAGCATTGACATCAACACCCAGGAACGCCTCTTCGAAGTCACAATCCACCACAATTCTGGTAAGCAGCCTTCCTGGTCATGAATTTTACACATGAAATTGCAGTTCCAGAAAGAAAATGATCTCGCCATTACATTTTGAATTTTCTTTGCGTGTTTAACCAATTCCTTACTTCATTTATTTTTACTTTTGCATTCCTACAGAGAGACCTGAAGATTACATGCGCCTGACTGCCCAATTCTTGAACAGAACCGCTGTTGAAGTCAGAGCCCACCGTAACATCCTTGGTGAAATGATCACCGATGCTTTGATCTATGCCCGCCTCAACACCTCTGAGATCCTCCACACACGTATCCACTGGCGTCCTCAGATGCCACGTGAAGTCAAGGTAAATAAAAAGACAAAAAGTTATAACTAACAATAAAATGTCAGAAACTTTGACCCGCAGGCAGTAGCAAATTCATCCAGAAGCTCTACATCAGACATTGCTTGCTGAAAATTTTTGAAATTCTGAATTTCGTTGGCATTGCAGTCAAATAATATTGTGAACAGTGGTATAGTGAAATATGTCATTTCACAAATGTGCATTTCATCACCAGCTTCATGGCTCCTTTCCTTTGAAATTTATCAATCAGGAATTTACCTTGAAAGCTATTGAAAAGATGAACCATACCCTCAGAGTTGAACTTGTTCAAGCCCTGAAAGAGAAATACTGGGAGATGAAGTACAGCGTTCAGGATGAGATCCGTAGACTCAAACAGGAGAGTGATGCCCTCCGTGAATGGGAGAAGGATTTGAACAAACTGGGTGAGGAACTCAAGAAGAAGGCCATGGAAGTGTACGATGATATGAAACCAGAGTACAAGGTGAGGTATTACTCGCAAATTACAAAATGAAAACACTGGAAAGAATGAACATGCAGAGTGTGTGTATTGGGACTCTAATTTGCGACTTTATGTCTAGACAAAATGGTTTGGTTGAGAAGCATGTCATGAAGTGTTACCACCATTTAATTCACAGGAGACTTTGGAAAAAATGAAGCAGAAAATCCAGGACAAATATGAAGAAATCCGCACTGATATCACCAAGAAGTACAAGGAATTCCAAGAGCAACAGCTCAAGGAGATGAAGGAGACCCTGAAACAGAAATGGGATGAGGTCAAAGAGCAGGCCATTGAATACTATGATGAGGAAATCAGACCTGTCTGGAATGAAATCAAGGACGCCTTTGAAGTTGTCGCTGATCTGGCAAGAAAAGACTTTGAAGACATCAAGGAATTCTGGATGGAGAAGTATGATGAGCTCAAGGCTATCCTAGAAGAACACACTGAGACTCTCAGACAAAAACTTGAAGACCTCAAAGCCAAGTTTGATGAGCTGTACGAGGATATGAAAGGTACATTCCTTGAAATATATGTTGATTTGTATAATTATCATTCACAGACACTGCTGTGTAAACACATGATTAACGTGGTCACTTGACTGAAGTTTTGAATTAAGTGAAAGAGTCTGATAATGATCACGGAATTATGTGTGTGAATGTATGCTCTATGGTTTCTGATGTTCATTTGTCTACTTTTATTCAGTGCGAATTTCAAGTCTTGTTTGCTAACATTCTGTCTTCAATATATCTTGTTGCAGAGAAAATGGGTGAGCTTAAGGCCGACGCTGCACTGAAACTCAAGGAGTACAGACAGAAATGGGAAGTGACCAAGGCAAGAATGGTGAATGCCACCACCCAAGCCATGAAGGCTATGGAAGCCAAGTGGAACGAGACCAGAGAATTGGCCATGAAGCAATGGGAAGAATACAAAGCAATGGCTGAGAAGATGTATGAAGAATACAAGGCTATTGTCATGGAGAAGTGGGAAGAGTACAAAACCAAATCCTTGGAAAAGTATGAGGAGTACAAGGCTATCGTCATGAAGAAATATGAGGAATATAGAGCCATTGCTATGAAGAAGTGGGAAGAGGCTAGAGACAAGGCCCTGAAAATGTGGGAAGATGCCAAGACCAAGGCCCTGGCCAAGTGGGAAGAATACAAAGAAGAATACAAACCACAGATCGAGGATCTGAAACGTAGATACGAAAATGTCAGAGAGGTGATCAAGAAGAGGTACGAAGAGGCCAAGGAGAAGTTGGAGGAATACCTGGATGATATCAAGAGCAAGTTTGAGGATCAGTACAGAGAGATTTTGAGCATGAGAGAGGTTCAAGAGATCATGGAAATGAAGGCACTCAAGGATGTCCCACAAATTGTTGTTGAGGAGGTGAGTGTACAACTCTCTTGTCTTAATCAGTGGTGGTAAAATTGAGGAAACTTGTGTGATTTGTGAATACTCACAATGCTCATATTCAATCAATGATAACTTTCTGGAGTTCCATCATTGCTTTCATCAGATAAAAGTTCAGTGGGACTTGTCCGTTGTTTATGGACCGCCCTATATCTACCTTTCTGATTAGCACTGGCACATTGAAAGGGAGTTGCCCTTAACTTTCCTGGGTATTGCTTCTCCATTTTAGGCCAAGTGGGCATGGAACTACTGGCAAGTGGAGAACAGCACCAAGGAGCTGTACCACAGAAGCATCAACACCACTATGAGACTCATCAGAGAGCTCAAGGAAGAACTGAAGAGCAAGTACATCCTCTTCGAACCCGAGAACGGCAACATCTTCATCACCATACCACTGCCACTGAAACAACACAGTTTTGATACCCTGCCTGACATCCGCGGTACCCACCTGGAGATGTTCTACAACGTAGATGTAATGGACATGTACTACAGATACAAGCCATCCATGGATGTCTGGGACTGGATTCCACCACACAAGAGTAAGTCTTCATGCTTTTTAACATCAATAGTGCAGTCTGGTATTAACCATTTCATTACCCACATTGAGTTTTGTTGAATTTTTCTCTTGTGCCTACCTCCTAAAGAATGGAATTAGGATCAAAATTACTGCAATTGTTTTGTTCAGTAATATCAATGTTTCTTAGATAAAAGTCTGTATGCTGTGTGTCAATAAATACACATTTAACAGATGTTGTATCAAATTTAATAGAACTTGTGAAAGATGGTACAACCTGCTAGTTCAGCCAAATTTTAGCATTCCATGATCTGCATACACTGGTATATTTAGTCTGGCAAACATAAACTTGAACCCCCTGGAAACCTGCAAAGTTCAATCTCCTTGAGACTTGCAATGTCGTATATATATATATCATCTGGTTCTTAACTTATATTCCTTTCAATCTGAACAGGCCACGCCATGGTTGCTGGCTTGCAACATTACATGACCTTCGACAAGAAATTCTATGAATTTGCTGGTGCATGCAGCTACATCGTTGCTAGGGACTTCATCGATGGAAACTTCTCTGTTGTTGTCAACTACGATCGTGACAGCGACGAGCCCATTAAGAACTCACTGACTGTCATCTCCCAAGATAGAGAAATTGAAATCCAGCCAGACTTTGAAGTAAGTGTTTCACCATTGTGGCTCTCATATTTAAAATTATCAAGTTTTGAAGAACTTAGATATTAAAGAACTTTCGAGTTATATCAGGAATAATTTCCCAACATAGAACACTAGTGTTGTAAAGGATCATGAATGTACTAGACAATGCGATGCACACTATTTATTTGTGAAACTCAACACTTGTTGACATGCAGTAACATTTTATGCAATACTTACCATCCAACAGGTCAAAATGGACGACACCACAGTAGAATTGCCAATTCAACACAGAAACACCACCATCACCCGTGAGGGCAGCACAATCCGTGTCCACAACACCAATGGTGTTACTGTCATCTGCAACCTGCCACGTGATGTCTGCACAGTTGAGGTTTCAGGATGGTACTTCCATAAGACTGCTGGTCTTGCTGGCACCTACAACAACGAACCAAGCGACGACTTCCTGACATCTGACGGCAGTGTTGCTGACAACGCCGAGAATCTGGCCCGCAGCTGGGAAGTTGGCAAGCAGTGTAGTGACCACAGAAACAGAATTCGCAACTGTGACAACATCAGCGAGAGCCCAAGAGCTGAAATGTGCAACAAACTCTTCATGAATGATGCCTCCCCACTGAGGAAGTGCTTCGGTGTGGTAAGTTACAACCATGGTTGTCAACTATTCACAAGATCAGATTATACATACCTGAGTGTTTTATTAAGGTACTATAGACCTCGGAAGTGAAAGACTTTAATATCAAACATTCCTTGATAAAACTTTCCATCATACTCTTGCCATGTCAAGAATAAAAATCAGGTGTTACTATCCAAAGTTCAGTATTAGAGAAACAAATTACCTGAGATTTTCTGACTGATATTTGAAATTCAAAATGGCCACTGTTTGTCTATCCATGTGTAAACTCTGTATGGGAAAATAAAATTGTTGATTTTCAAAAAACTAAGATGATGAAAATGTTTCGTGCTTTCAGAGCTTTAAAGTGTGCCCTCACAAGTAGTAGGTCAAAAGAATATTATAAAAGTCAAAGAGTCAGAAAACCTGTCCCCAAGGCGTATTCTACCTTAACTAGTTTTGCCCATGCACTAACCGTAGTATTTCTCATCTGCCACGTTCACAGGTTGATCCTCTTGCCTTCAGAGAAATGTGTTTGAACGATCTTTGCAATGGCAACGAAGTTGACACCGAGGAACTCCCATGCAACTCTGCTGCTGCCTACGTCAGTGAGTGCAAGATGCGGGGTGTGCCAATGTACATGCCCAAGACATGTGGTAAGTAGGCAGTCTCTCACTTCTCCATCTCTTCAAGGCATGCAAAGGCTCTGACCAACCACAAGGTGCCTCAAATAGATATCCACCTTAAATAGAGCCGTAGACAAAATATGTAATGTGTCAGTTGTCAGATACATAATTATGAAGTATTTGTCATTTGGAAAGTAATCACATTAATCAAACAGTAATGGAATATCATGTACATGTATGGCATTTGAAGATATACTGAACAACAGTAGATCCGTCTTGTCTTATGCCTAATTCTCTATCCTTGCCTTTGTTCAACAAACAGTCTCATGCGAGAAACCAAACGGCGGCATTTTCCACAAGCACGAGAACATCAAATTGACCAGCACAAAGGACAACGTACCAAAATCTGCCGACGTTGTTGTCATTGTGGAGGAGAAGAAGTGCAATGAGGAGGTCGCCAGGGAATTGTCTGACTTTGTCCGCCAGTTGGATTCTGAATTCAAGTCCCAAGGTGAGTGACATTCAGATTAGTACAATCTAGTTCCGTTAGGAACCACAGATGTAGCATTGTGTTGCATGCAGAGCCAATGCTTAACATTGAGAGATTTTAATTTACACTGAGTGAGACTTTATCAGTTGGACATATCAAGGTATGCTGGTCCTGAAATTTTTTTAAAAATATTAATGAATTTAAAAGAAAAAATTACTGAAATTTTTTTAAAAATATTAATGAATTTAAAAGAAAAAATTACTTCTTGATTTACTGAGAAATAGATTTGTTTATCATTTGCAGTGACTCTTGAACCAATGCATGTACTGTTAAGGGAGAAATTTTTTTATAAGCTGATTTCCTTTATTCATCCATCAGGTCTCCAAGACAACCGCTATGGTCTCATTGGTTTCGGTGGTGAAGGCGTCCACTCTGAGGTCCACTCACACACCATTGACTCCAAACTCTTCAACAAGGCTAGAAAATTCCTGCTTGGTAGTGACAGTCTCATCTTCTCTGAGGCTGAGACCGCTAAGAACAACGATACCTTCAATGCAATCCGGGCTGCCACTGAGTACCCATTCCGCACTGGAGTCGCCAAGAGCATCGTCCTGCTGGCCTGCAATGACTGCGGTAAATCAAGATTCCACTATGATGAGATCATCAACTTACTGAGAGACCAGGGCATCAGCCTGCATGTCATGACAGACAATGGATTCAAGATCAAGAAGTCATCAGTAGTTATCTATGGTGAGTGATGCTTCCGAATGCTAAAATGATGGGTCAAAAAACAAGAAGGGGAGGACTAAAGCTTCTTTGCCAAAAGTAGATCATATCACCTGTAGAATGTAGCTGCTGGTAACAAGTAGTGGTCATAATTAATTTTGAATCAAATAGTTTGGCTAAAAGCCTCAATAAATGTCATTTAGGATTCCAAACTCTAAAAATGGTCTCCTCTCTTTATTGCAAAATACTAGGTGTTGATGCCAAGACTGTATTCACCAGCAAGGATGTGGACAACCCATTCGGTACCAAGGATCTCCGTGAATTTGTGAGAGGCCCAGACAACCAGTGCACTAGACTCGCCATGGCCAGCAACGGAACAGTCTTTGATGCCGGCCGCATGCACGAGAAGTCCTTCTCCGGCGTCTTCTGTCCACGCATGGTTTTCACCACCAAGCCATCACCCTGCCAAATCTGTGAGTGTGTTGAAAATGTCTATGGCATGGGTAGCTCCATCTGCAGACCCTGTGAAGAGCCAACACCAATCAGGCCAGTCAAGGTGAGTTTCTCAGCAAATTCTAAATTTCACAACTTTCATAAAATAAATGCCAGCTCATCCAATTTAGCTGCCATATGCTATGTGAACATAGGAATTGAAGAAGTTATTAATCAGCATAGGTATATCATCGATGGTGTCTGCATGTCAGCATATATTTATTTTTACTGTGCTAAGTGTTTATTTTGTGTTTTTTGTTTCTTTTTCCTACGACAGCTTCAGCCCAGCATTTCATCCTCCAGTTTGGAAGTCAAGAGCAGCAAGGAAGTGATCAAGGCTGAACTGAAGAACACAAAATTTGACGCCTGGTTCAAGAAACAGAAGCAGTAAAGCACAACAATGCAACCTTTGCTCCCCCAGTTGACATGACATGATATACGCTAAAGGGCTTTCCAAAGCCCTTTGTGGACGTTTGAACTGAAATTAGGACTTAAAATTGCCAAGGTTTTATGAAAACAAAGAAAAAAATGAGACAATTTTCAGGGTTTTTTGTTGTAGAAATTTTATGAGTAGCCTCATTTTCTTTGCCATCATTTCATGGGGTTTTAAAAACGGTCTTTTAGAACATAGCTGTTTTCTTCTGCTCTCTTTTCCCCATAGATCTCTCTATCAACAAAACGGCAGTTTAAATTTTTAACTTTGTAAACTTTCTCTGTAAGTTTGAAATGATTAAAGCAATGCAATTATTTAAGAAAAAAGCAAAACTAACTTATAAATCGTGTTGTGTGTTACAATTGTTTCCATAGCTTTGGCAACGGAACTGGGAGGTGAGCTGAGGTGCACCATGACCTGTCACTCAAAAAACACCCAAAACAGAATAACAAGTTAATTTATCAGTACAGTGATCAATGGTGAGAAGTATCACCATAATTTTCATAGAACATCCCAGTTGAATTTGCCACAGCTATAATTTCTAACTCCCCTTTGTGTTTTGTGACCCTACCAAGTGTACCATACTTTTCTGTTACAACACAATAAAGTGGTAGGGAAAGTTGCCAGAGCTTTCCTTCCTCAAATGCTAGCCACTAGCAATATTAGCTTGCTGCAGGCAGATATTTTATTATTTTTATCAGAAGTTTTTGGATGTGAAAAAAAAAGAAGATTGGAACTTCGTAGCCACAGGTGAAACATTTACAGTAGATTTCCTTTACATAAATCTACATCAGTACTATTATATCTGAACTAAGTATATTTACTACCAAGGTATTTTTTCAAGTCTGTGTGTTTTATGGAGAACCTTAAAAACTCAAAGATGTTTTAACTTTAACCCAAAGTAGAACTGGGAAATTTGACTGATGGGTGTGAGAATTACTCTGAAGCATGAAGTAAAGTGATTTTAATAAAAATATGCAAATTTGAACTCTATTCAGTATCCCCCTTGTCTCTGTTTTAGCTGCATGTTAGAAATACTCTAATCAAAATACCAGTACTCTGAATCTCAAAATTCAGGCAATCTATGAGCCAGTCCTTTGCTTTTAGTGCAGAATCCCCACTAGGCAAACCACTCTTGATTACCCCTCTTGACCTTAAAGGTATACAGTCCCCTGTAATCTAAATATGCCCATATATGGTCAAAGGGGCGTTCCTTGGCATTCAAAATGCTCATGGGAGGGCGCTGTTATTAAAAAGCGGCCATCTGCTTAAAATCTGTGATTGGATAGATTTTCTCTTTCCATGGTAACTGTGGAAAATTGGAACAGGTGACAGCATACCTTTAACACTTGTTCCCTTATCACTCCCACCCATGGAATGAATGATGCCCACGTACTTGCAATTTACTGATTTGGAAAGGGAGGAGAGAACACTGAAAAGCAAGGTTACCTTATCCCATTGGTCTTTCACCACGCTACCCATGATAAACTTAATCAAACAGATGTTCAACCTCCCCGTGATATGAAAAAGAAAAGCTATGTTTTCGATCTTTCAAGAATCAGCCAGCAGTGTACTTAACTTGCCTATTCCTGGAACAATGCCACAAAACGGGATGTCAGCAATTCATCTACGACACGAGAAAATTATATAACTCGTCAAATTTCACTTTTTGTGGAGCTTGATCAAGTCCATCCTTTGTCCCCATCTTACTAATGCCATTGCTAACGTCTTAAAAATTACATCCTCAAGTCTATAAACTTAAAAAATCGCAGGAGGGCTAAAGACTGGATAGGTAAACGCTCACATGGTATAGAAAACTGGTTGCAATTAACTCTAAATCATCCCTCCCATCAACTTTTGCTTCAAAATAATACCATCATTAGAGGTTTATTTGTTATGTATTTCTCAATGGTCCACGGTCCTTCAATTAATATGTACGTTTTTGGCTTGGACGTGTTCTTACAGTAGATATGCACTCCCTGTCCTAGATCAGTGCATCACTCGGTGACATTTCATTCCGTGGTGAACTTCTTGCAAAATCACATCCCTTGTTCTGAAAATATAGAAAGGTAGAGGATGGGGTTTGAGTGAGCAATCGGTTGCCGCTCACTGTATTGCTATCATCTTCTATTAGGTTAGGCCTACTAGTAATTTTGTATGTTGCCATCAAGGATAAGCGATTTTTTGCACACTCTGATAACTCAAGCTAGAAAGGTTATGAGCTTGACAGAGATAAACTGTTTAAATAATAACACATGAGAGCGAGGGAAATATCACGATTTATTGCCTGTCCAAGGGATGGTGGTCATGATCGAAATATTGATGATGCCCGAGCCGTAGGCGAGGCATCATCAATAGGCCTATTTAGATCATGAACAGCAGCCCGAGGGCAGGCAAAAAATCGTGATATTGCCCTAGCTCTCATGTGTCATTATTTTTATCAAACCGAACAAGAAAACATGCAAAGACACAAAAACACAAAGACTTCTTCGAGTACAGTTAGCCTTTCTCAGGCTGAGTCCGGACCTCAGCGTAAAATGTTGTCAGTGCTGAGTCTAGGGTTGCTGCTGAAAGTTTGCCGATCTCCTCGGTGGCGTATCCAAATTTATTGCTTGCATAGTCGCTGAACACAGAAATTGCATTCCTTGTTGCTATTTTCGTTCGTTTGCTGTTAACGTGTAACTGTGACGGTGACAGCTCTGCATGACGTTTCGCAGTTGCCGACTGTAAGTACAAGCGAACGACAATTTGTTAAGCGCAGAAAGGATGCGCAGTAAGTAAAATGACGTCATCCATGTAGTACCAAATGCAGAGGGCATCATCAAGTTCGCACAGGGCATCACCACGTTTGCAGAGGGCATCATCACGTTCTTTTACATGTCACGTGAGTCGTGTTTAACCAATGGCAGTGCACGCTGAATGAGTGAGGTGTAATAAAAACTGCTCCTCATATTACAATTACCTTGTGAGTTGCATATAGGTTATTAAAAGTCCAGATTTGACTAAGTAAGAACAGTTCCAAAACTTGCAGACTAATGTATCAGCTGTGGCATAAAACAACCTTATTTGACGTTTAGTATCATCATTATCATCCCCATTTAAAGTTAAAAAAGACACCAAGGTGAGAAAGCTCTTTGTCATACAAATAAGCTTACACATTGTCATGCGGAATCTTACAGATATTTAGCATATCAGGCAAAATGGCAAGACATTTACATTGTAGATTTCAATGCATTAAGACAATATCATGGTCATTAGCATATTGAGTACAAATATTCAAAAGGTTGTTGACACCCTTTACACTAGGACAAATCAGTACTATGTCATCAGCATATAAAGGTGATTCATGTTCTTTACAAGTAATAGACTAAGTTTGTCAACATTAACTGAAACAAGTAATTGACAATGACACAGTCCCCACTTGTACTTTAATTACAAGTCCTTTGAGAGGAAAAGTCGTCTTCATTAATTAGGTCTGTGATGAAAAATATTGCGATACAGATGAGGCTTAATGGTCAAAAATGAGTTCCATGGTGATGAAAACATAAACCAATGTAAGCCGCCATACTAATTACAAAAGGTCATTAAAATGAATCAATTAGTACTTAATCAACAGGATGCTGCCAAACATTTTTGCATCCTATCCTAACACTGACAGATTATCACTAGTAAAGTTTGATACAGTACAATTTGTTTAGACCTGCCTGAGTTATGGCTAAGGACATGAAAAATTGTAACAAAATGGCCGCCATGCGGCCATATTGGATCACATAGTGAAACAAATTGACATGCATATGTATGATATAGGTCAATGTCCTTGTACCAACTTTGAATGAAATTTGTTCAGACCTGCCTGAGTTATGGCTAAGGCAATGAAAAAATTGTAACAAAATGGCCGCCATGCGGCCATATTGGATCACATCGTAAAACAAATTGACAAGCATATGCATGACATAGGTCAATGTCCTTGTGCAAACTTTTAATAAAATCGGTTGAGACGTGCCTGAGTTATGGCTATGTACATGAAAAAATTGTAACAAAATGGCCGCCATGCAGCCATATTGGATTATATCGTGAAACAAATTGAAGTGCATATGTATGATATAGGTCAATGTTCTTGTACCAACTTTGAGTAAAATCAGTTAAGATGTGCCTGAGTTATGGCTCTGTACATGAAAAAATCGTAACAAAATGGCCGCCATGCGGCCATATTGGATTATGTCACAAAACAAATCAATGTGGATATGCATGACATAGGTCAATGTCTTTGTACAAACTTTGAATAAAATCGGTAAAAACGTACATGATTTATGGCTCCGTACATGAAAAAATTGAAACAAAATGGCCGCCATGCCGCCATATTGGATCATATTGTGAAACAAATTGACATGCATATGTATGATATAGGTCAATGTCCTTGTACCAACTTTGAATAAAATTAATTAAGATGTGCCTGAGTTATGGCTCCGTACCTGAAAAAATCATAACAAAATGGCCGCCTGGCGGCCATATTGGATCGTATCAGCAAACAAATCGATGTGCATATGTATGACATATGAAGTAATCCTTGTACCAAGTTTGAATGAAATCACTCCAGGCATCTCTGAGATATCTGCGTGAACGGACGGACGGACGCACGCACGCACGCACACACGGACGGACGGACGGACATGACCAAACCTATAAGTCCCCCCGCACGGTGTCCGTGGGGACTAAAAAGACGTGGAGAAAGTATACCTCTTTGTCTCACACCATTACATATTTTAAAATGTCTAGATAAAATAGAGCCCGATCTTACAGCAAATTCTTGATGCATATATACCAATTAACCAAGATGTAAATACGAACTATAAAATTTGTAATACCTCTATCAATCAATTTGCATAATAGTGTCCAGTGATTCACTTTATCAAAGGCTTTTGTTGCATCAAGAAAGGAAAAGAAAACGGGTATTATGACACTTATAAAATCAATTATTTCTTTTATCATATACCTAGATGCATGTGCCTGTGTAAAAATGAGAAAGCGCCCTCACATCCGTGCATTTTTAAGCTCACGTGTTCACACACATGAGCTTTACGTCGCAGTGATGTCTGTCTGTCTGTGTGTGTGCCTGTCTGTCTGTATGCCCGATAACTGGTGCGTAGATTAAGTTTGCAAATGACAAGAACTTATTAGTTTTTTGTGGGTGTGGCTTGCTTACTTTTTTCTCATTTGCATAATTAATGATTTTAGAAAAAATGGATATGTATTGAGAACGACTGCACACAATTTGATGAGATTTGCTACAAATGTTGATCACACCAAGATATATCAACTGTTATGTAGGTCATTTACCCCACACTCATCATGACCTGAGTTCAATTAGTCTAGAACATTCTCAAGGTCACTGCCCTTAATGACCTCACAACCTTGAATTCAATTAGTCATGTTTGGAATGTTCTGGAAAGTTGATTAGTTGTGTAAGAGAGATAATTTTAGAACAGTAATTAGCATGTCAATAAAAGTTCTAGATTGTTCTTATATGCCTTTATAAAAGGGACGTGCTCAGCTTCCAGTCAGACTTTTGGGATCGTGTCTCTTGTGTGTTACTAAACTCCAGCAGTAGTCATTCTCAAGACTTTTCAAGACCTTCACTGTCAACGCTGGATTTATACTGTGGTCTTTGTGCAGCTTCAAGCCTGCAAGCCAAAGGACTGTTCATTCATCCAACTGACTGTTACAACTCTGAGACTGGAGCTTTGCCGTCCCAGCTGAGATAAGTAGTCTGTACACTTTTAAAGCTTGTACTCTGTCCCTAACTTAGCAATTAGTTTTGTTTTCGTAATAAATTTTGTTTAAACGGAAACTGCTGAGTTCACCCTTTTGTTCGTTTTCTCTGCACGTAACAAATTGGGGGCTCGTCCGGGAGACGAATATTTTGAGCCGTTTGACAACATTTTGACAGCCTTTTCAAACTACTGTATACTTTGAACTCAGCGAAATTTAATCATGGCGGAATTTAAACCAGAGGAAATGGATGACCTTGATCAGGACACATTTGATTCCCTCAGAAAAGACGACCTCATTGCACTGGCCAATTTCCTTAAAGTAGAAGTCAAAAGATCTATGCGCAAGAGGGAAATACAGTACCGTATTGCCAAACATCTAGTTGATTTAGGCCAATTTGAGGAATCCACCCTGAAAGATTATGAGCCTGAGTCTTCCTTCGAACTCAAAAAATTAGAATTAGAAATTCAGCAGATTTGGAGCTTAAAAATTGGCATTAGAAAAAGAAAAAATACAAATGCAATTACAAATGAAAGAAAAAGAATTGCAAATGGAAGAAAGACAAAGGGAGAAAGAAAGAGAGGAAAAAGAAAGGAAAGAGAATTAGCTGAACACCGACTGCAGTTAGAAATGAGACGTTTAGAGCTTGGAAAGTCAGGAAAATTCTTCCCTTCAGACAGTTTTGACATCACTAAGCATTTCAGGTTAGTTCCCCCTTTCCAAGAAAAGGATGTTGATAAATATTTTCTCCATTTTGAGAAAATTGCTCAGAGTCTGAATTGGCCTAAGGAGTCCTGGTCTATGCTTTTGCAGAGTGCTTTGGTGGGTAAAGCCAGAGAAATTTACATTCAGTTGTCAGTAGAGCAGGCTTCAGATTATGATTCTGTGAAGGAATTAATTCTCAAGGGCTATGAGTTGGTGCCTGAAGCTTACCGTCAGAAATTTAGGGATTGTGAGAAGGTGAAGGATCAAACTTATGTTGAATTTGCTCGAACAAAAGAACAACTGTTTGATCGTTGGTGTTCTTCTGAAAAGGTCAGTCAGAATTATGACAAATTACGACAGCTTGTTTTGATTGAGGAATTTAAAAGGTGCATCCGGAGTGACATCAAGACGTTTATCAATGAACAAAAGGCAGATACATTAGAGGTTGCTGCACGTTTGGCCGATGATTATTCATTGACCCACAAATCTTCATTTCTCAGCAAACCATCCCAGTCCTTTCCATACAGAACAATGCAGGTAAATTTAACTCGTCCTTTTCATCCAAGAATTTTTCAAAGGAGAGTAGGAAATCAAATGACAACAGTTCACAGAGTTCAAGTAACACTCCCACATCATCAGATCCCAAGTCTCAATCTCCTTCTGACAAACAGTTTGGTACACTTTCTTGTAATTATTGTAAGAAAGACGGCCATTTAATGTCAGAGTTGTTTCAAATTGAAAGAAAACGTGAAGGTCAAAGTGGTCAAAGTGGATCTAAGCCAACCGGCTTTATTTCTTCATCAACTCAATTAGAGTCTAATAATGTGTGCAACACATTTTCTGAGGTTAAACCCCTCTTATCCCCAATTAATGAGGTCAAGGTCAATTCTTCTCAAGATAGCATTATGGGTATTTTTCGAACCATTATTCAATGGTGTTATATCACTTTCTAGTGATTTCTCTTCCGCTAAACAAAAAAAAAAAACAAAAATAAAAAAAAAAAAAAACTAAAAAAAAAAAAAATAAAAAAAAAAAATAAAATAATATCATCAACAGCTAAAAAACCCCTGTCAAAATTTTAAGAGATACCGGGCTTCCCAGTCTCTTTTGTTGGCAGATACCCTGCCGTTTTCTGAAAAGTCATTTTCAGGTTCTAAAGTTCTTATTAAGGGGGTAGATTGTAATGACTACATTCCTGTTCCTCTCCATAATGTCTATTTGTCTTCGGACTTTGTTTCTGGACCTGTGGCTTTAGGTATTAGGCCTTTTTTGCCTTTTGAAGGGATTCACCTTCTTCTTGGAAACGACCTTGCTGGGGACAAGGTCATTACTAATCCACTTGTGACTGATAATCCTAGTTTAGATCAGGATCCAGAGCCAATTGAACAAGAGATACCCGATTTATTTCCTTCATGTGCCATTACTCGAGCCATGTCAAAGAAAACTTCTGAGAATCAAAATACTCTCAAAATAATGTCACAGATGTTGACTTAAATGACACCTTTCTCAGTCAGGTGTTTGACACGATCATTCCGTTATCCCTCGTGGATTTGAAACTTCCAGTAAAACTTCTGCTGACCAAGTCAGACATTTTCTAGATCAAATCTCATTGCAGAACAACACAAAGACCCAGATATTTTGTCTTTGTTTGACAGGGTAGATGATGAAGATAAAACTTCAGATAGCTCTGTTTCCTATTATACAAAATCTGGTATTCTCATGCGTAAATGGAGACCTCCAGATGTCTTGGTTGATGACGATTGGGCTATAAAACATCAAATTGTGGTTCCAAAGCCCTATCGTGCTGAAATATTGCGCCTGGCCCATGAAACGCCCTGGGCTGGTCACTTGGGAGTAAGGAAAACTTATCATAAAATTCTCAGTCACTTTTATTGGCCTAATCTCAGGCAGGATGTAGCACATTTCTGTAAAACTTGTCACACATGTCAGATGGTAGGAAAGCCAAATCAGACCATTCCAAAGGCCCCTTTACAGCCAATTCCTGCATTTCAAGAACCATTTAGTAGGATTCTAATAGACTGTGTTGGGCCCCTACCAAAAACAAGATCAGGAAATGAGTACATGCTGACAATAATGTGTACATCAACTCGGTTCCCAGAAGCCATACCACTGAGAAATATAAAGACAAAGACTATAGTGAGAGCTTTAGTCAAATTTTTCACTTTATTTGGCCTCCCTAAATGTGTCCAGTCCGATCAAGGCTCCAACTTTATGTCTGGTATTTTTCAACAAGTAATGGATCAGCTAGGCATTAAACAGTATAGGTCATCCGCCTATCATCCAGAAAGTCAGGGTGCTCTTGAGCGATTTCATCAAACTTTGAAAAACATGATTAGGACCTACTGTTTTGACACAGAGAAACAGTGGGATGAAGGAATTCATTTTCTGCTCTTTGCTGTTAGAGAGTCAATTCAAGAGTCTCTTCTTGGTTTTAGCCCATTTGAGCTTGTATTTGGACATACAGTCCGTGGCCCACTTAAGCTCGTTAAAGAGAAATTCCTATCAGACGATGATGATTGTCTGAATATTTTGCAATATGTGTCAGATTTTCGTACAAAACTCTCTAAAGCATGTGAATTAGCCAGAGAGAATCTTGAGTCATCTCAGCAGTCAATGAAACCAAATATGATAAAAGCACTCAAAACGGAAGTTTGAACCAGGTCAAAAGTTCTTGTTCTACTTCCAATTCCTGGCAAACCACTCCATGCTCGTTACTTTGGGCCATATCTAATTGATAAGAAATTGAGTGATTTAAATTACATCATAATAACACCTGACAGGCGAAAACAAAAACAGCTATGTCACATAAATATGCTTAAGCCATATTTGGATAGGGATAATCCTACTATAACTCAGCCTGTCAGTGCAGTCAGTTCAAACCATTATGAAGATAGTGATACTGAAACTGACTTGAGTGAAAATACTCTAAACTCAAAGCTGGGCTCGGTCAAGCTTCAGAACTCAGAAATCCTGGAGAAGCTGGAGTCTACAAAGTTGGCACACCTCCAGCCAGAACAACAACAACAGGTGAAAGAACTGCTCCACGAATATAAACACCTGTTTCAAGATGTTCCAACGAGGACAAACGTCATCTATCACGACGTTGATGTTGGGGACAGTAAGCCTGTAAAACAACATCCATACAGACTGAATCCAACAAAAGCGAAATATCTCCAGGAAGAAGTCAAATACCTGCTGGACAATGACTTTATTGAACCCAGTAAAAGTAACTGGAGTTCGCCGTGCATACTTGTTCCCAAATCAGATCACAGTTATCGTATGTGCACGGACTTTAGGAAGGTCAACACTTTAACAAAGACAGACACTTTCCCAATCCCGAGGATTGATGACTGCATCGACCGAGTGGGAAAAGCCAAGTATGTGACAAAATTTGACCTACTGAAGGGATTTTGGCAAGTCCCTCTGACGGATCGTGCTCGTGAAATATCCGCCTTTGTTACACCAGACGGATTGTTCCAGTACAAGGTGATGCCATTCGGAATGAAGAACTCTCCGGCAACGTTCCAACGGATGATCAACGACGTCATATCCGGGCTAGACGGATGTGCAGCTTACGTTGACGACGTCGTCCTGTATAGTGACACCTGGGAGGAACACATCAAGCTCATGCGGAAGTTCTTTGAGAGACTGAGCAAAGCAATGTTGACTGTCAACCTTGCCAAATCTGAGTTTGGCTGGGCGAGGGTAACTTACCTCGGACATACTGTAGGACAGGGTGAGGTAAAACCTGTTGATGCCAAAATCAGTGCCATTTCAAGTTTTCCCATACCAAACTGCAAACGACAACTGATGCGCTTTCTCGGTATGGCTGGTTACTACAGAAAATTCTGTCCAAATTTCTCCACAATTACTGAGCCTTTGACTAACTTACTTAAAAAGAAAGTAAAGTTTGTTTGGTCAGAGCAATGCCAACAGGCATTTGATACACTTAAAGCCATACTGCAAAGTGCCCCAGTGTTGTCTGCACCAGATTTCACTTTGCCATTCAAATTAGCTGTAGATGCTAGTGATACGGCTGCTGGTGCTGTTTATTGCAAGAGGATAGTCATGGTATAGATCATCCTGTTTGCTATTTTTCACGCAAATTTAACAAATCCCAGAGAAACTACTCTACAATTGAAAAAGAGTGTTTATCTTTGATATTAGCTTTACAGCATTTTGAAGTTTATGTTACTTCTTCAAATCAGCCAATAGTGGTTTATATTGATCACAACCCTCTTGTTTTTCTGCAGAAATTCAAAGGCAAAAATCAGAGATTGCTAAGATGGAGTTTAATGTTACAGGAGTTTAATCTTGACATTAGACATATCAAAGGCAGAGACAATTTAATTGCAGACTGTCTCTCTCGTATTTAGAGTTTATTGTTGTTCACTTTCAAGAAGTTTTACTTTAGAGTAAGAAAAAAATTTGAGTACTTAAATCCTTTTCAAGATTACATTTCGTAAAAGAAAGATTTTTCTTTGAAAAATTTTCTTTTTTTGAAGAGGGGGTGTGTTATGTAGGTCATTTACCCCACACTCATCATGACCTGAGTTCAATTAGTCTAGAACATTCTCAAGGTCACTGCCCTTAATGACCTCACAACCTTGAATTCAATTAGTCATGTTTGGAATGTTCTGGAAAGTTGATTAGTTGTGTAAGAGAGATAATTTTAGAACAGTAATTAGCATGTCAATAAAAGTTCTAGATTGTTCTTATATGCCTTTATAAAAGGGACGTGCTCAGCTTCCAGTCAGACTTTTGGGATCGTGTCTCTTGTGTGTTACTAAACTCCAGCAGTAGTCATTCTCAAGACTTTTCAAGACCTTCACTGTCAACGCTGGATTTATACTGTGGACTTTGTGCAGCTTCAAGCCTGCAAGCCAAAGGACTGTTCATTCATCCAACTGACTGTTACAACTCTGAGACTGGAGCTTTGCCGTCCCAGCTGAGATAAGTAGTCTGTACACTTTTAAAGCTTGTACTCTGTCCCTAACTTAGCAATTAGTTTTGTTTTCGTAATAAATTTTGTTTAAACGGAAACTGCTGAGTTCACCCTTTTGTTCGTTTTCTCTGCACGTAACAACACCAAGATATATCAACTGTGAAAGGTATTAAGGGGTGAAATGAAAGATAATGGTGATTTGCATATTTAATGAACTTTCCTAATTAGGGATATATATCTGAATTCACCAGTTCAATATTGACGAAACTTGGTATGTTTATTGAAGATACTATGATTTAACATTATTGAACGTCATTAAGCATTCTTACTTCATCCAACTCCTAATCTGCATATTTCATGAACTTTTGAAATTAGGGCTATTTATTTGAATTGACTCGACCAAAATTGATGAAACTTGCTATGTACATTATAGATACTATGATACAACATTATTGAAAGTCATTAAGCATTTTTACTTTAGCTTACTCTTGATTTGCATATTTAATGAACTTTCCTAAGAATTAGTGATATTATTCTGAATTGACTTGACCAAAATTGATGAAACTTGCTATGTACATTAAAAATACTATGATACAACATTATTGAAAATCGATAAGTATTTTTACTTTAGAAAATTCTTGATTTGCATATTTAATGAACTTTCCTAATTAGGGATATTTATCTGAATTGACTCGACCAAAATTGATGAAACTTGCTATGTACATTAAAGACATTATATCTGAATTGACTTAACCAAAATTGATGAAACTTGCTATGTATATTAAAGATACTATGATACAATATTGAAAGTCATTTAGCATTTTTACTTTAGCCAATTCCTTATTTGCATATTTCATGAGCTTTCCTAATTAGGGATATTTATCTGTATTGACAAGACAAAAGTTGATGAAACTTGCTATGTGCATTAAAGATACTGTGATTAAACATTGTAAAAAGCCATTTAACATTTTTGCCTCAGCAAAGTCAAAATTTGCATATTTTATGAGAACATTTCAGTTAATTCCTAATTTGCATATTTAATGAATTTTCCTAATTAGGGATATATACTTGGATTTACTTGATCAAAGTTGGCAAAAAATGCTATGTACATTGATGATTTATACCAGGTTATAACAATATTGAAAGTCATTTTGCATTTTCATGTCAGTTAATTTATAATTTGCATATCTAATGAGCTTTCACAGATTGCCATATATAGCTTGAGGACTTGGCCAAAGGTAATTACACTTGCTATGTAAAGTGGTGATACATTGACAGCAGTCAAAGAAATTTAGCATTTTTATTTCAGCTAATTACATATTTGTATACTTCATGACCTTTAGAATTAATCTGTGGTGCATATTGTTCATTGTGTTGATCATGAAACTTTCAGTTAAGTTGCAAACATGTAACAAAAGTTTAAATTTACACACAACTGCAATATATAATAAAACACGTAAGCATTTTCAGTTCATATCTGGTTATCAAAAAACGCTGTTGGTTGTGTTTTCGCCTACTTTTTATGGCTTGCATTTTCAGAATTCCTCCATGAAATTGCCAAAAGATCATGGAAAGAGCAACAGATAAGGAAATGAAATCTGCAACTCTTTCATCAATATTTAGTTGTGCAGCGGGAGAAAAGTTTATGAGCTATTATGGACTGGTCAGTTCCTTCAGCCTTGTGCTTCCTGTGCCGTCAAATCGAAAAATAAGCACGTGAGCACATGAGCACAGGTCGATTCAGCGCCGGCAAAAAGCATTGAAGTGTTCAGTACAGCGCCCTCAGCCTGACAGTGCCTTCGGCCTTACCGGTCGCTAGTGACACAGACAAATAGAAGAAACAGACTTGCAACGCGGCATGGCTTTTGTTCCATGGTCGTCTCGGTAGACTATGGCATTTAATATAAAAATGAGCTTCACAGGTGTTAGATTTTTTTGAGACCTTTGTTCGTGGTTGATAATTGCACGAGATTATGCAAAAAGTACGACGAGATGGCATCGTGCTGCCAGTCGCGTAGCAACCATACTTACCTTGTGAGCTCTCAGAGCAGAAACACTGCTTCACGCCAATCAAAACATAACACGCCTGCAGTTTCATAAACACGTCCTTCAATGACCAACTTTTAATAGACGGTATGACTGACCGTAAACCATTGAGTAAAACCAGACAGTATCGATAGAAGATTTTCAAATTTGGTTGAAACATACTCATTATATATTCATAAAAATGTGAGAGGAATTTTTAAATGGTAAAACTCACTTTCCCGAAGCTCAAAACTTTCCCGTTTTCGCAAGCATGCCGATCCCACTCAGCACCATGACAACAAATAGGCACTCAAACTCATAGACTAAATCACTACCCTTGCTTGTTTGGCGAATGAGGCAATCAAACTGGTCAGATAATAGACACAACACAGTGAGAAAACTTCGCTTTAGATTGTCAAAAGACAAATACGAAAAAAGAAATCGTTACAAAACCAGCACTAACAAGACAAAGACACCAAGCTGCAAAGAAAGGTTGGTAGTATAAATTTTTATTGGCAATATATATCATAGTCAAACTTATTAAAATAAAATAAACCATAGCAAGAAGAACCTTGTCCTGAGACCAAGACACCCCTACCCCCACCCCTACCCTCTTTCTTGCTTCCGCGTGTGACCTGAATCGGTTGTGGGATTATCAAGTCTGATTCCCGACTCGATAGTCCTGCAGACTTGATAATCCGGCAAAATATTCAGGTCACGCGCGGTAGCAAGAGTTCACCGAAAAAGGGCGCATCTTAATACACAAGCACTTACACACACACACACACACACACACACACACACACACACACACACACACATACACGCACACACACACACAGTGCACGGTCCGTCATGTCTCGAGCGAGCAGAACGTATAGGGAAGAGAAAGGCAGACAGAAAAAACTTGTAGACGAAACTTATTTGGTTTTTATCATATTAGTATTTATGTCCCTGAATATATCCCTGTGTACTGACGGAGCTTTCGGCTTCTCAGTGATATTTGGTTAGCATGATCACCAGTGTGTTGAGTGAATCCGAACGGCAGCTTCTATTTTCAGCGAAATTCTATTTTAATTTGCTTTCTAGCAGAAATGGGAACCCCAGTAAGCAGCAACTATTCACGTATTTGCAGATATTGAAATGTATATTAGGTTAAGGCCAAAAAAATTGTCCTGTTCCGATAACATGGTTTTCAACTTGGGGTAGGTAGGTCGGAAGACATTTTTTCCAAAATATTTTTTATTTTTAAATATGCATTTTTCAGGAGTTCAGGGCGATCAAATACTGGCCACAACATTTCCAGAAAAATGCATCATACATGTAAAAGGAAAAAAAAAAACCAAAAACATAAAAGACATCCTTGTTCAAGCAAAATTCAAATGCAAAGTAACGAACGCGTTATTTTATGGGGTTTTTTTTCATTCTTTTTTATTACTTCCGTGTTTACGTAGCTCTAAAAAGTTAGAGTCGGCAGGTAAAAAGTAGGGTAGGTCGGGTTATCGGAACAGCACAATTTTTTCTTTGTTCGGCCGAATAATGAATTTGAAAGTGCTAACAAAGTGCTATCATATCATCCTAACTATCTTATATAACGATTGCTCACACCTTCACTTCATCTATTATTTATAACTTAACTATACTTATACAAGAATTTCAAAGTACAAGTTCGTTTATTTCTTGGATTTAACGCCATACTTTTTCGCGAATTTTCTCGTTGAAAGTCATATCCCTTCGGCTGACACGTCACTATGACTATCAAATAAGAGCTGCGGGCTTCAGAATTATTACGGCTTACCATGGGAGGGGGACTTGAAAACATTTCGAAATTTCTTGTTCAATGTAACATCCCTATGGCTGATGACGCCACTGACTATCAAATTGAGCTGCGAGGTTCATAAGTATGACGGCCTTCATGATAATATGACATAATTTAAAGCTCCATAAGCTGTATCTTTTGGCTATTTTTTTCACAACTTGTGTTTTGTGGTTTTTCTACACTTTCTGCATTGAATCCCTACACTGTAATTTAATGCCAAGTATTTTGCATATCAATTCAACCTACATGAGTATAATATATATTGTTATTGTTAAAAATTATATTCAAGTCCGGACTAGAATTCATTTGTAAACAATTAACAATGATCAGTACTCACATACAAGCTGCGTTGACAAAAAGAATACTCGTAAAAAATTCAGCATCACAAACGGATTACTTGGGTCAGACACGGTAGTTGAAATACAGAAGCAGAATACTAAAAATCTTGACACAAGTTACAGCTTATGTGGACTCCCTTTAAATAAATCGAATACATGAAAAAATACCCTGAATGTTTTTAAGGGTGGCGTATTTGATTTCGGGGGTGGATGAAGTGGGTATGGCGACAATCATTTTTACCCCACCTTTGCAGCAATTTTTTTCCAGAGGTTGCCCCACAGCAAATTTTGTTTTTGACTAGAACCAAAGCAATTTTTTTTTTCAAAATATAAAATAATTCAATCACAGTTTTATAAAATCGAGCCGGTTTTAACATTTAATTATGTGGAAATATCCACACATGCACATAACTGACCATATATCCAACTTGTGCAACCTTTTATATGTTACTGTCTGATGTAAAGCACATGACCTGTAAAAATCCAAAGGTCACGAGGTTCTGAATGGTCTGTGCACTGCTGAAAACCGCTGCCTTCTTCTTACGAAGGATTTATTTAATATTCTTTTCTTCATTATGAAATACCTGATCAGATGGCAAACAGCATGACATTTACATTCACCAGTTGTTTTGTTTTGTTTTGAGATAAATTTGTGAAACTTTAATTTACATATATCTATAAATAAAGTGTCACTGCTCTATAATGAGATTCATTTGTTTATTGATTTCAACCTCTTATGTAGACTTGACAAACATTTTCACGCAGTCGGGGAGTGCGGCAGCAGAATACAAGAACACATTCATGTATGGTCACTCTGTATGCACGGTCACTCCACACAGAGTGACCGTGATTCATGCTACTGAGAAGAGATTTCTGATTCTATAGATACCCATTCAAAAAATGCCGCCATAGGCGGCAGCTCCAGATACCACTGAATGCTCGTCTACCACCCAAGGGTGCATCACAGCAAGTTTTTGCAGCGTTTCGAGAAGCAAACCTTTTCCTTCCTCTCTGCAGAGATAATTTTTCAAGCATTTGACCGGCAACATTTTTTTAAAATCCTCTAACCACCCGAAATAAATGTGCCACCCTTGTATTGCGAAATACGCAATTATGTAAGCTTCAAATAAACAAGACATAGCTTTGCATAGGCCTAGATGAGATCTTTGCCGTCATGGCATCACTGATTCTTATTTTTAACCAATTCAATGTTTCCGTTACGTGGGGCCAAGTCTGACGCTCAAGTTCCACGGCTAACAGGCTGAAATGTTATCGTTGGTTTGTTTATAGATCCTTAAAAAGACCCTAAAAAGTCCCTCTATTTTTAGGTTCCATTGTTCGTTGACTCTCTCGGGAATCTTGTCAGTGTCTTTCGTTTTCTTCGTAGATGCTTGTTGCCTGACTTCAAAAGTCAGATCTGGAATGCTGCTCCGTTGTGGCTGACCTGGTGGTGTTCTAAATCAGAAGCCGTCTCCGTTTTCTGCCTCTGCAGCAGTTTTACTTAGAGGAATCGGATCGGCCTGAGATGATACACTCCCGTATATGTTAATTAACTAAATCAACAATGATTAGATCGGCGATAGGCCGGTATTTTAAGATGCGGTAAGCAGAAAATTTCCATTTGTATGTCAATCAGTGCTGATTGTGCATCACGACTTTTGAACTCTATTGTTTGATCGCAGTATATAAATGGCCACCCCTCTCGAAGACAGCACTATACCGCATCCTCGACGAGGAACGTGACGTGGCCTGCCAACATGCATCTGAAGGCGGTATTGTTCTGCGCCCTTGTAGGCACAGCTATAGCAGGTAAAGAAATGCTTCCTTTATTCAGAAATTGATCGATAATATAAGACTTTCTTTTTCCTCCGTTTGGACGATTTTTGAATTGGTGCCTGACTGTTGACATCGGCGATTTTTTCGAGTCTTTAGATTTGAAAGAGCAACCGATAGGTATTGGGGAGAGTAGCTGCAATAATTGTGACCCACGGGCCTTTGCCGTGTTGGCTATTCAGCCCCGGCCCAACATGGCAAACAAAGGTCCGTGGGCTATAATTATTGCAGCTCAGGGGAAAGGTCCTACAAAGAACAAAGAAATGTACTGCCTTGCTTGCCAATGGAAAACATTCGTGCCGTGAGATAGGAATCACTTCAACAATCATGACTTTTAGACATTAGCTACTTTTATTCCACTTTTCGACGCACCTTGCTTGGTTTAACAGCTGCACAGCTGATAATAATTATAATACACCAGCGCATTGGATGTCAAAACACGTCCTTCGGGGAAGCGGGAAAAAGTGAACGTCTCTCGATTGCAATGAATTTATGGAAACTGACTCAGAACTGCAGAACATTTATCTCTAGCGGATATTCACATGTCAAACGTGTTAACTTTTTATACAAACATCTGTATTCCGTTATCTCCACAAATTACTTAATTGTGTGAAGTCGATTAGACGTGCGTAAATCTGTCAATGTTATAATACCCTATGAATAGTATGATTAAGAATTAGTAGGCGAAATTCCAAAATCTCTTTCTCTATTTTTCAAACAGGTCCCCTGAGGTCCGATTCACGTTGTGCACGAGAGTGCACAGGTAAGTGGTGTTTTCTGTCAAACTTTTAGCGAGTGTTACAGATGGTGTGAAGTTGGCCAGTGATCACATCTGCCCAACCTATCGAAGTATTCGTGTTTCGGCCATAAGTTGGTGCACAGTCACATGTGATCCATTCCGCTCTCGGACTATGCGCCCATAGACGTGTGTACATATGCCTGAGAAAATCACACGAGACGAGTGTTTTTGAGGTATGAATTTTGAGAATACTGGGGAACGATCGACGGTTACATGATAGACGAACTTGCTACTTTTCACAGTAAAATCGAACGTCGAAGATGACATGGTGGCATAATCCATATAGGAAATAGCCATTTGGTTTCCTGACTTGGGTTTTTCTCAGGCATATGTACACACGTCTATGGGCGCATAGTCCAAGAGCGGAATAGATCACACATGACTGTGGTTGATGCCCTGCGCACAAAGCCCTAGTTTGCCAACTGATTATCTACCACACAGTTCAAAAGTCCGTCTTCAAATTTAATTTGCATTCTGTCGACAACCCTATAAAGTGCGGTCTTATTGGCTGACAATTCCTTGTTTGCGTGACGAATTAGCGACTGGTAAGAAAGAAACCTATTGATTGACTATGCAGTTTATCGTCTTTTGAAGTTCATCATTTTCCTACGCTGGATTCTCGTTTGTATGAATAGTTCTCCGAACAAATGAACATCGATCAAAGTTTCAAAGTTTCAGTCACATGACCGTGATGCGCGCGTTGCATCATGGTAACTCGAAAGATTCAAGATGGCGGGTGTTTTGATTTGTTTCGCGAGAGGTGCATTTAGACTTACGAAAGGAAACTGCGTTGCGTGGAAAGTGACGGCAAGTTGACGACAACTGAAGCTGTTCACTGAAATACGTTACATCGAGTCGTTATTTTCAATGTTGATCACATTTTAAATACGGTACAGTCTATTCAATTTTTCTTTCCAGGCATTATTTTCCAAACCTTTGTCATTTTCTATGCGTCACCGAACAACTCGGCGAGAACCCTTCGACGCATCGTATTATATGACCAGTCTGACTGTAGAGCTGCGAAATGTGGATTTGCAAATGTCCTTTTCTTGACTGAACGGGAAATATTAATGACGTTTACAGCTTTTTATGTAATCTTTGTTTTACGGGACCTTGCCCGCGAACACCGTTAGTACAAACACGGCCCCTCCGGCCCCATAAAGAACGAACTTAATGACGTACACTATCTACATGATCATGAACTTGCCCACTACTTCAACCAATTTTTTTTACCAAAGTTTTATTTTAACACTGAACTCGCGGTGTACCCAGCACATTTAATAGAGCAAGGCATGCATGTGAGTGGCCTAGCTTGTTTGTGGAATTACAGTATGAAACTACAGGCGACTAAATATGACCACATACGGAGGAAAGTACACAAGACGATGTTCCGCTGATTGCGAGATCTCGCGAGACTTTATGGTCGTGTGAAGATAAGAATGGACAGTGAAATTGATCCAAATGTTATCACACTTGTGTAATTGGTTTGTAAAGTTGTTCCAAAACTTGCTGCAGTATCAGTACTTGTAATTAACTTGAGGCAAAGAACAGACGGATGATAGTGTTGTTTCACAGCAGGCTTCATCTGTAATTGCTGAAGAAAAGCAATAAACCTGTCGGCCGGTAGGAACTGATTAGTGTCTATGTGTGGGATAAATGTTTCCTACAAGTGTACACACACTTGTATTTCAGTAGTGACCACGGCCGAGTATATGTTCAAAGTCGAGTTCTCGTACTATTCCCAAACACAGATAGTGCCCGTCTCCATTTCTGAGGATGACTTTCACAGCATGTCTTACGCTGATGACTTGCCAATGCCGGTCACCGCTGATATCTGTCGAAATGACTTTCCATCCACGTACATTTCGAGAACTTTCTCACGTACTACTTCTGGCGTATGTACACCTCTTTTCCCGCGGATTATGATTTTTTTTTGCACAAAGAACTTCGTACAGTGCGAAGACAACAAGAGTCTAATGACAACTAGACACTGACTTGGCTGTGACACTCAGGGTGGCAGTAAGGAATGTAATATGATTCTGCATAATATGTGAAGTGTACCGCAAAGTGTACTCCCATGGTGTGTGTTTATTAGGGGTCCATAAAAGCTCTCTGATTTTCACCGCAATTATAACAAGTCAGTGCAACTTCTAAGGCAAGTTTTGAAACAACTTTACAAAGCAATTACACAAGTGTGATAACATACTATCAATTTCACTGTCCATTCTTATCTTCACACAACAGTAATACATGCCCGTAGAAACAGGGTTCCAGCATAGTAATAGGGCCGTTCACAGTTTACGTCACTGTTCTCTCATTAATATGCAAAAATAAATATTTGTCCGCATTTTTAGATTACGCTTTTGAAAATTACGCATGCAAGAACGACGAAAATACATCTCAGTGGGCGACTGCTAGTGTAACAGTGAATACTACAAAACATATTCACGACTCAGAGTACAAGCTGCAAAAACAGCCACGCATGCAACATTGATAAAATTTGTCCGCATTTCAAGCTGCGTGTACGATGTCGCGCGCGTACAGCTATATTTAGTAACAAACCTGTAACCGTGAACAAGGCTATACAAGTCAAACTTTGTATGGAACTAGAAAAAGTGCAGAACTGAGCAAAGATTGCAACTTCATATATTTTATGCAGTGTTTAACGTAATTAGCGACTTGTCCTGTTTTACGCAGTTTGTCCTGTGTTGCGAGAACATGTCCACTGCGAACCACCTATTCTCGCGATATCTTGGAATGTCTCGCGCGGTTCAGAACATGGTCTATTGAGTTAAATCTGTTACTATTCAACCTACAGACGAGAGCAACCTCAGGTATGAGAATGGATTGACATACAAATACAGATACAGCACAATATCATCAAGTCTCATCAATGGCACATCTAACGATCAATCTGGCTTCCAGATCAACGCTGACATTGAGATTGAAGTGCTCAGCAAGTGTGACATGAGCCTCAATGTAAGTTAATTACAATATGTGATCATCGAAAATAGATGCATTAGTAAATAGTATGCATTGCCGTATGATGAACTAGTATCTGTTGAGCGTGTTTCTTTATCTTTTCAGAAATTAAGAAAATTATGCTATACTTAATTTCCCAATACTAATATTCAAAATCCAACGTGTGCACTTGACATGATAATACTGTTTATTTTAAAAAATGTTGTAGATATTTTCTCACAACATGCTATGATTTATTATGAAAATTGAGTGCATCATTTCTCACTCTAAATGGCCCTTATTTCTTACAGCTCAGAAATGTCAGGATCGAAGAAGTGTCTCCAAGCAATGAGATGCTCAACTCCGACAGAGTAGAATTCTTCAGGAGGACCCTGGAAGAGAAGCCGCTTGCTTTCTCCTTCCAAGATGGTGAGATCCCTGAAATCTGCCCTGACATGGAGGAGCCATCTTGGGCTTTGAACATCAAGCGTGGTATCCTGTCTCACTTCCAGAGTTCCTACTTCAGGAAGCAAGAAAAGAGTGCAATTGAGGTAATGTGAAATCATGATATGGACAATGGAAGGAAAATTTATATCGAAAGATTGTGGATTGAATTTTGTGTTTCAAAGCTAGAACAGACTGAAAGAATACAAGTTAAAGAAATTACAGCGCCCTGACTTCAGAAAGGAAAAAACAAAAACAAACTGAGATAACTCTTGGCTTACAGCTAGCATAACATTATTACTTGACTTATAATCTTTGTATTGTTGCAGACTGATGTCACCGGTAGCTGTCCAACAAAATTCATTGTGGAGAGAGGTTACTATGGCTCACAAACCATCAGAAAGTCCAAGGACTTTATGGGCTGCAGTGACCGCCATCACATTGAATCAGCTATTCAGAGCAGCATCTACGATCCCCTGGCTGTAAGTATCAGTAGATGCAGTTAGCAAATTACTTTAGTCTAGATTGTTATCAAATGTCTCAGAAGCAATATTGAACCTATTTGTATTGTGGCAAAGACATTCTGTTTCCTTCCCCAAATAGATAAATAACAGAGAGAGATGATAAATGAACAACTGTGGAATCTGCAAATGTAAAGGAGAAAACATTTTGCATAAGATCTTTGCAAACTTTTCAAAAAATTAAAAAATCAACTTCCTTTTATTAACACCAGCCAACCCAGTCCCTGGTAAGCAGCAGCCAAAACTGTGACCAAGTGATTGAAGATGACCGTGTTAAGAGTGTTGCTTGCAAGGAAAGCCACATCAGCCGTCCATTCGCCAACCATGAGAATGGCGCCCTCACCAAGATCAGGACAACTCTTGAATTCTATGACATTGCCCGCAGGACAAGCTCTGCTTACAGTAAGTGTACTGTATTGTCACAACTGGTTATGTTTGTGCTTTTCAAAAAAAAATGGATTAGAGCAGTGCTTTTTCTCAAAGAACTCCTTTACCTTTTCTAGAACTCTATGTATTGATAAAACAGACTAAGTGAACCCTGGTAACAGTAACATGACAAGGAACCCTTTTAATAACTGGCTTTAAACTAAAAAGAAATGGTTTCGTTCAATTTTTGTTGGTAAAAATCATTGAAGGGAAGTGATAGTGTACTGTCGTGGGTTTGACGTCTTGTCCATGGAACAGGTATCTTAAGTCTAAGGGGGATGTATGAATTCATGTGTTGATGCAAGTAGTCACTGAAAAGTAACTCCCAACAGAATGATCAAAAGTCGTACAGCAATTTGCTAATTATCCTGATATTTATTTCACAGAGCTTGAATCTCAGGTCCAGACACGCAAGACACTGCTGTTTGACCACAAGCCAAAGACCGAGACCGAAAGCGAGGATGAGTCAAGAGTTGAGGAAGTTTTGGATGAGATCTGCCGTACCGTCCGTGATGATGTCCGCCCAGAGACTGCTGAGCAGTTCACCAAGCTGGTTTTCAGAATGCGCAAGCTTAAGTCTAACAGCCTCCACAACATCCACAGACACATCCAGGAAGGCAGAATTTGTAACTATCAGAAGGACAAGATTGAGTGAGTAAATCCTCTTTGAAATAATTGAAACCATGCTTTTTAATCACTTGGAGTAATTAAACAAGGCTTTGAAAATGAGCAAGCTAAAACAAACAATAACGTGATTTTGTTTCATATTAAAATAATGTAAATATTACTTATTCCCTTTTTACATCCTCTTTACCCCACCCCTTTTGTTTTTTTTGTAGGAAATTCTTCATGGATGCCATCCCAATGATGAGCACTACCGCTGCTGTAACTTTCATGACAGAAAAGATCTCCTCAGAGGAAATCAAAGGCGTTGACGCTGATATGTGGCTCCTCTCACTGTCATTCATCACCCACCCAACCAAGGAAATGATCAAGGAAGTTAGAGTAAGTGTGCATTTCCCGTGTGGAGATCTTTAAGACAACATTTTTTGTTATCAAATATGAAGATCAATGCAACAATAGATGAATAATATCTACTTTCCTAGTGAAGGAAATTCATGTGAATAGTACTACTAAAATGAGTTTTTGGTCAAAAATTTTTATACTTGTCTAATGTGAAAAAAAACCATCAAATTTGAAATGGTATTCTATCTATTCACATTGTTTAAGATTCACAGTGTTTTTGGTCTTCAAGCCATGCTAATGTGTAATTTGTGTGCATCCACAGGAACTGGTCCAGTACTCCAACCCACGCCGCAGCACCTACCTTGCTATCTCATCGATGATCCACAGATACTGTGAGTCTGAGGAGAGAGACTGCTTGAAGGATGACGAAATCACCTCCACACTCAGACTTTTCGAGGAAAACCTCGGCTGGAAGTGCTCTGCCAGAAACACAGATGATGAAGAGAAGGTAAAATCTATGTTACATCTGTAATACTTTTTCCTTTTCTACCATCTCTTTTCTTAGGAAAAAGAGAAATTCAAGTGATTTCTGTTTTGTAAAGAAATATTTGTTTTCTTCAATGGAAACTTGTTATCTCATTGCCTGGGAATGAATTCACAGACTAAACATAGACTGCAGTAATACAAAGTCTTTCCATTCATGCTCATTTGGTGTATCTATTTTATCCCAGATTCTCCTGTCTCTGAAAGCTCTTGGCAACTCTGGTCAGATCAGCAGCGCCACCAGTGTTTTGACTCGCTGCTTCCAGGAGGAGGACAACTCCATTGAAATCCGCCTTGCTGCCATCGAGGCTTTCCGTCGCATGCCATGTGAAGTTGAAGGAGTAAGTTGAAGATTAACTTTAACCATACAGACTTCCCTTAGATTTTGGTATGAACCTCAGCTATGACTTTCTATTTGATGTTGTAATAAGGAATGTTTTTTTCTAAAGAATTTGTTACCTTTGTCTGTTCACAGCGTGAAGAACAGATGAAAATGCTTGAAGACATCAAGGGCAACACTGAAGTCCGCATTGCAGCCTACCTGGCAGTTATGAAGTGTCCAACCCCCAAAGTTCTTAAGAGAATCCATGCAGTCCTTGAGAAGGAAGAAATTAACCAAGGTGAGTGTCTGGCAGCTCTTTTAAACTAAAAAAAAATCTGGAGATGGAAGTGCCTTCACACATTCCCTTCTGAGTGAATTGCAAAGTGGACTTCATCAAAAATTCATTCAATGATACAGAACTTATGTCAAAATGCGTCCTGAGACTCACAGGAATACTTCATAATGACAGAGCTGTTTTCCATTTCCACACAGTTGGATCATTCATGTGGAGCCACCTGAAGGGACTGAACAGCACATCTGACCCACTGAAGCAGGACATCCGCAAGATGCTTGAAGACACAAAACTGATCAGAAACTACAACAAGGATCCAAGAAAATTCTCCCGTGCCTTTGAGGGATCTCTCTTCTCAGGTGAGCCATTCAGTCATTATTTGCTTTAACAAAACGGGGGGGAAAAGTCTTAAGATAGTATGTGCCTGCAAATAGAAAGCCTTAAAAGTTTTACTGAAAATTCTTTTGAGGAAACTTTCAATGATTGTCATTCAAATCAAGAAGAAAAATTTTGGGGTACCCATGCAAACTTTTAAATTATGGGAACCATCAACTAGAATTGACTTAGTTTGCGATTCAAAATCATCCCTGAGGTATTTTAAAATTTAAATTTTTCATTTTCACAAAAATTAATGATGAAAAACCCACTCTAAGAGCTTCAAAATGAGCCAACACAATTGGTAGATCAAAAAAATATTGAAAAATAAGGGAGTCTGAATAGCTGTCCAACATTCTACCTTAAAAACAATTATTTTGTGTACTATGGAATGTGATATCAGTTTGATATGATTATTTTATATCTCCTGCAGAGGATATGAACCTTGGTGGCACTGTTGAGAACCATCTGATCTTCTCTCCTGAATCCTGGATCCCACGCTCTGGAATGATGAACCTCACTGCTCAGGTCTTTGGCTACTCCATCAATCTCTTCGAGGTAAGTCTTCCAACCATTCTATTTTGCAGACATTGTGTTATAACTGACATCAAATCAAACAGGAAGACTTATTAATTCCTAGATAAACATGCGACTGTCATCAGTAATGCGATGGTACATATATACATGTACATTTTACGACAGCATTAGATGACTGAAGAAGGATGTCTGTCTGTCAAGCTCCCCCTTTCCACTGTAACTTACTGTATGTGTGTCTTATTCTCCTGTAGTTTGGTGGCCGCATTGAAGGATTTGACTACTTGTTGGAGAAATTCTTTGGACCAAAGGGATACTTCCCAGACAACAACCTCTTGGAAATGGTCAAGGCCCCAGAAATGGACGCTCGTCAGAAACGCTCTGCTATCAAACCCAGCAAGCTTGAAAATCTCCACAACAGGGTGAGTTTTAGCTTCCTTACTCCATCACTGCTTTTGTATGGTTTGTCCGTTAGATACTAGTATTACATAAGCGACAAGTAAAGTTTACAAAATGTCACTACTTTGTGAGCTATCCAATCTCGAAAATTAGATCTGTACATCTGCTAATGAAGAACAGGCAGAAAATCTATTTATTGGGTGTGCTCTATAATATAATTTAATGTCAAAATTTCTTTTCATGCCACTCAAAGTAAATTTTTTGGTCTTTTTTTTTTCAGTTTGATGCTAAACAACCCAACAGTCCCAAAGGCTCAATGTACATGAAGATGTTTGGCAATGAGCTGAGCTCTGTTGACTTCCAAAAGATTGATTGGCTTAAACCAGAGAAGGAATCTGTCAACCTCCTTGAAATGCTGATCAAGCTGTCCAAGGAACAGACCAAGGAATTCACCAAGAACATGATCCTGATGGAGAGTTCATTTGACACCCCAACCATCATTGGTTTGCCACTGAACTTGGCTGTCAACAGCACTGCCTCCATGAACCTGAAGGTCAGCGGCAAAGCTGATCTCCGCAAGGTCATGGTTTCCCCAAGAAGCTTAAACATCACTGGAGCCATCCGCCCAAGGTATGTGTTTATTCTTATCTCTACTTAAATCAATAATGGTGTCTTTTCACTGCCTTGTCCATAGTTGTAAAATTATAGGGCAAGTTTTTCATTATGTTAAGCATTTTTTTTTTCATTCTGGATAGACAAAGATGAAAAAAATGATTCCAACTACATGGAATTTGCCAATATAGAGGCAATATTTTAAGATTGCTCTGATTTTTTAACGTTAGGAAATTGTATGATTCCCTTTAACAAAGTTTTCTTTTCGTTTAAACATCTAGTGCTGTCATTGAAGTCAGCAGTGAGATGAGCCTGTCTGCCTTCGTCGCTCACAGTGGATTGAGAATGGTAACTCGCATGCACTCTTCAACAGCCCTGGATGGTAGCATCTCTCTTGACAGCAGCGAGACCTTCAAAGTCAAATTCAACGTCCCCGACAACCGCCTAGACATCATTGACGTCAGGTAAGGAATAACAACTTTCATCCACATCCACCAATTTTAACGCTGTAGCTTGTCAAGCTAACTACCATCGTGGTTTCGGCACAGTGCAAAAAGTTACAACAACCTGACCTCAACAGGAATTGTATGTTTAGGGGACAATGCAAGGACATCTAGGACAATTTGTGTATCATATTCCTAATGAAATTTTCCCTTTTAATCTTCCAGCAACAAATTGTACCTTGTGAATGCTGAATTCCCGATGGAAATTGCAGGCATCACTGAGAACTACCGTCAACACAGCAAGTGTACTGGACACATCGTCGAGAAGTGGGCTGGTGTCAGACTGTGCGGTGAACTGAGATACCCCAATGCATCCCAGAAGGTGAGTTTCATTACATCAATTCCATCCTTTGTAATGAAGTTAAAGTTCCATGAAGTTCTGTAGCCTTATAAAACTTGAATCCAGTAATCTCAGTCTGCTCATAATATGTTTTGTTGTATCCTGCAGCTTGACACTCCATACTTCCCATTGACTGGCCCAGTCAGCATGAAGGTCACTCTCGACAAGGTCGACCCAACTCTCAGTTCCTATGAGATGGAAGCCAAATATCAAGTCCAGAGGGTAAGTTGAGTCACATTGCTTTGCAAAGCAATACATTATTTTTTCTCCCATGTAACAAGACCTAGAGACACCAACAATCTTGCTACTCTGCAGTACTCCTAGTTACCACAAACAAAAAAATACCCCCTCCCCCAAGTACAGTGGATCCAATCCAATAGCATATTGTGTTTAAGAAATATCACAGTCACATTGACATAAATTAATTCATATATGCATGATAAACTTACCAAATTGATAAAACAGAAGAATTGGAAACTAACCAATATTCATTGCGTTTACTTTTTTCTTTTTGAACAGAAACGTGTCAATGCTAAGACTGAAATTAGTGATGTTCTCCGCTTCATGATTGGTACTCCTGGCACTCATATGCCACGCACCCACTCTGTTGACGTTGTCTTGAACCGTGCCCAAAAGGCCCTCAGTGTTGACCTGGTCAGCCTGGACAAGAAAGTGTTCATCCAAACCAAGATGGTCAACGAGAGCGACATCAAGAGACTGGAGCTCAATGTCAACTACAACAACATGATGCAGTACACTACCAGTGCTGAAGTTGTCATTGATAGAGATGAAAACAGCAAGCTGGTCAAATACATGCCAACCATTGAAGTCCGCCTGCCCAATAGAATTGGAATGACCCTCTCTGGTACATTCAGCCATGAGCCAGAACGCAAACTGGAAGCAGATGTTACCTACGATGGAATTGGAGGAAAGAGCCGTTTTATTGGCAAGGTGTTAAATGAGACCGACATGAAGAGCCTGGCCCTTAGCGTTTCATACAACGATGGCACACCATACACCCTTGAGGCTGAAGTTGGTCTAGATAGAGGCTACCAACAAATCCGTTTCAGACCATCTGTTGCAGTCAGCTTCAACAAGAGAAATATGCGCATGTTTGGTGCCATCACCCACCAGACTGAACGCAGCCTAGATGTTGACATGACCCTGCGTGGTGTCAGAGAAGAAGACATGTCCCTCACTGCTAACATTGTTGGTGAAAAGTGGCGCAGCCTCAATACTGCGGTTACCCTCAAAGGAATCAAGACTGAAGACATCACCTTCAGCTCTGCCATCAGAAACGACATGTGGAAGAGTTTTAATGTTGACATGTCCCTTACTGGCCTCACCGCTAGACCAATCTCCTTCAGCAGCGACATTGAAGGTGAGAAATGGAGCCGCCTCAAGGTTGAGTCCAGACTTGGAGGAGTCAGGGAAAACGAGATTGTCTTCACCAGCACCATCACCGGTGAAAAGTGGCGCCGCCTTAATACTGCAATTACCCTCAAAGGAATCAAGACTGAAGACATCACCTTCAGCTCTGCCATCAGAAACGACATGTGGAAGAGTTTGAATGTTGACATGTCCCTTACTGGCCTCACCACTAGACCAATCTCCTTCAGCAGCGACATTGAAGGTGAGAAATGGAGCCGCCTCAAGGTGGAGTCCAGACTTGGAGGAGTCAAAGAAGACGAGATTGTCTTCACCAGCACCATCACTGGTGAAAAGTGGCGCCATCTTAACGTAGACATGGCCCTGAAGGGAGTTAGAGAAGATGACTTGGTTTTGATCTGTGATGTCACTGCCAACAAGTGGTATTCCCTCGATGGTAGCATCGCATTGAAGGGAGTCAGAGAACGTGATATTACCTTTGCTGCAAACATGGAGAACCAGCCGTGGACAAGACATGACAGCACCTTCACTCTGAAGGGTGTTAGGGACCAAGACATTGTCCTCCAAACCTCTGTGAGTGGTGAGAAGGGACGCAACTTGGATGGCATGATGACACTGAGAGGTGTCAAGAGCAACGACATCACTCTCTCCACCAGACTGAGAGGCGACTACATGAGCTTCTTTGAAGGAAGTGTCACATTGGCTGGCATCAGAAAGGAAGAAATGAGCCTTAGCACTACCCTGAGAGGTGAGATGGGCAAAGAATTCTATGGCACTGTCAACCTGAAAGGCATCAGGAGAAATCCTATGACTCTGACAACTTCCCTGAGTGGAGAGCCTTGGAAGAAGTTTGAAGGTGACATCGAATTTACTGAAGTCAACAAAAAGGGTATGCGCCTGAGGACCGTCATCAATGGTGAGAAGTGGACACACCTGGATGGCAGCATTATTCTGACAGGTGCCAAGGAAAATGAAATCAGCCTCACCACAAACATCGACAATGATCCATGGCGCTCACTCAACGGTCAGATCACTTTGAGAGGAGTAAAGGAAAGCGACATCAGTCTGACTGCTGCCATGAATGGTGACTACATGCGCAGTTTCAACGGCCGCTTCCAGTTGAGAGGCATCAGAGAGAGGGATATCAATCTTGATACTTCCATCAGTACTGACAAAGAGAGCAGACTGAATGCTGAGATGACACTCAGAGGCATCAAGGAACGCAAAATCAGTTTAAGTACAGACATCACCGGTGCAAAGTGGCGCAGCCTGAATGCCAACCTGGCCCTCAAAGGAGTTACAGAGCGTGATCTCAGTCTTGACACCAACGTTGAAGCCGAGAAATGGAGTAGACTGGACACAGACCTTACCATCTCAGGTATCAGAGAACATGACATCATCTTTAGCAGCAAAATCCATGGCGAGAAATGGCGCAGCCTGAATGCCAACCTGGCCCTCAAAGGAGTTACAGAGCGTGATCTCAGTCTTGACACCACCGTTGAAGCCGAGAAATGGCGTAGACTGGACACAGACCTTACCATCTCAGGCATCAGAGAACATGACATTGTCTTCAGCAGCAAAATCAATGGTGAGAAATGGCGCAGCCTGAACGCCAACCTGGCCCTTAAAGGAGTTACAGAGCGTGATCTTAGTCTTGACACCAAAGTTGAAGCCGAGAAATGGAGTAGACTGGACGCAGACCTTACCATCTCAGGCATCAGAGAACGTGACATTGTCTTCAGCAGCAAAATCAACGGTGAGAAGTGGAGCAGCCTGAATGCCAACCTGGCCCTCAAAGGAGTCACAGAGCGTGATCTCAGTGTTAACGCCAAAGTCGAAGCCGAGAAATGGCGTAGACTGGACACAGACCTTACCATCTCAGGCATCAGAGAACGTGACATTGTCTTCAGCAGCAAAATCAATGGCGAGAAATGGAGCAGCCTGAATGCCAACCTTGCCCTTAAAGGAGTTACAGAGCGTGCTCTTAGTCTTGACACCAAAGTTGAAGCCGAGAAATGGCGTAGACTGGACACAGACCTTACCATCTCAGGCATCAGAGAACGTGACATTGTCTTCAGCAGCAAAATCAACGGCGAGAAATGGCGCAGCCTAAACGTGGACATGTCCCTAAGTGGAGCTCATGAGTCAACATTCTCCCTTCAACATGACCTTGCCATGGAGTGGATGAGGAGTCTGGAGGCAAGTCTCAGAATGGATGGCCTTGGCAAGATGCTGGAAATAAATCACAAGCTGGTCAACAATGAAGCACTCAAGCGTTTTGAACTGGATATCAACGCCAACAATGAAAAGAGGTACACCACCAATGCTGAGGTAGCCATTGATGAAAGAAATGGGATGGTACAGTACTTGCCAACATTTGAAGTCCACCTTCCCGAAAACAAGAACTTGATCTTGAGAGGCAGTGTGGGATACCAACCCAAGCGTGCCATTGACATCTACTTCACTCTCTCAAGATCTGGTGCCGTTGAAATGACTCTTGAAGGTGGGTATTGATACAAATATTGTTGAGAACAGAAATTATATTTATAGTCTGCTCTTGTAACTTGCATGATAAGTATTTTGTTATTTTCGTTATGTAAAACAAAGACATTGTCTTATTCTTTTCCCTTAAAGTATGATGAAGTACAAAATATAAGCATTGCCAAAATAGTACATTATATACAATATGCAGTGTCACTTTTAATGATTGTATTCTATGGCTGACTAAACTTGACTAAACTTCAGTCAATGATGGCATTTAAACCAGACATACTAATTGTTGAACACTGAGTGTTTCCAGAGAGGACTTTGAGAATAGAACAAGGAACATCTGCCAGAAAGATCAGAAATTCTTGAAAACAATAATAGAAAGTAACGATGTGGATTTTAACTTTGCCTGTCCAGTTTTCTCAACAGTGGCTGATTTGTCTCTGTTCATTACAGGTAACTTCCTGAATGAAAACAATGAGAAGTTCAACACTGCAGTGACTTTCACACATTCCAAGATCAATCTGGCTATCAGAGACATCTTCCAGCACACCAGAGAGATCTTGGGCTCTGACTTGGAGATCGAATACACCTTGGCTGGCAAAGCAACCCAGACCATGCGTTTCTCAGATACCATTCGCAACAAAACCACCGAGGTTAGTTTCTTAGGCATTATAGGCAAATAATGGAAATTCCTCGCGCTAGTGTTGATCTACATCGGATTTGCCATGTTGAAATTTGGAATGAAGAAATGGTAGAGGGAAATTGTCTCCAACATATGACAATATGGCCAGTCAGTAAGTAGAATAAGCATATTACCAATGCTCTATCTCTCACAATATTGACATATTCTCTGTGCATCTCTTCTCAGGTAAAGCACAGCTATGAATATGACAGCAGTATGTTCCTGTCTCAATGGCCACAGTACAACTTTGAAGGTCAACTCGCTGTATCAGGTGCTGCACGTCGTGAGGGCAGTGTTGATTTGACTGTCTGTTATGGTGAGAGAACCTGTCAGGATGACGACAAGAAGGTAAGGGGCAGATGACTGATTCATAGCATTTACTATTCCATCTGTTTGAGAACAAGCAATTCCTTACACTCATCAATAGGCCAAACCCGGAATTCGAATCAACCACGGTACAAACAAAGCCATGTGCGCAAACGCGCACAGACGTACGTGTATTTCCATACGCATTCAGTACACATGTGGGTTTGTTTGTACCGGCATCACGTTATTATTTGGGCGTACTGAGTATGTAGAACGGCATACGCATTGCATCCTTTTTATTCTGGAGGAGAACCATTTTTCATGATGTATGGTAGCTAAAGACACTTCTTGTCTTGTTATTTTTCCACAGATCACCTTCAGCATTAGCATGAAGAATGAGAGCAATGTCTACGTCAACAAGGCTAGTGCTGCCATGGCTTTGGCACACAAGGGTTCCGATCTTGACGTCAGCATGGACATGAGCCATGAGAACACCGATCACTTCCTGCAGACCCAAGCCAGCATGAACTACAAACCAGGACGCCGTTGTGGCATGCTGGTTGAACTCAGAAACAACACCCATGACTTGAAGAAGCTGACTGGTGAGATCAGGATCAACTGCCTGTCCAGTGAGATATCTCTGACACAAGACTTTGAAGAAGTCAGACCAAAGAACTACAAATCTGACACCGTCCTGCAGTTGGACTCTAACACCAAGTACAGTATTGAAGCTGAGTACAACAACAACACTGATGAGTTCAAGTTTGACCATGATGGCAAAGTTCTCCTGAAGAGCCAAGAACACAGCATTGTCCTTCAAGGCAATGGATTCAGAGATGAGAAGAAGATGAATGGAGAAGTGGAGTTCAAGTATGCACCAAGCAGAATCATCTCATTCAGTGCTGAGTACAAGAACAAGAGCAACAAGAGAAGGAACAGCCGTGAGGCCACTGTCAGGTTTGACACTCCCTTCCGTCTCTTCCGTGACATGCAGCTGACTGCCAGCCTGGACAACACCGATGTTTTGTATGAGAGTGAAGTTACACTGCAGTATGCTCCAAGCAAGACTGTGTCAATGCAGGGTCGCTACCAGAATGCGGGTGATGAAGCCCTCAGCCGACATGAAGTTGAGGTTTCCTTCAACATCCCAAGACGTGAAATCCACATCTTCACCTATGTGCAGAACAGCTCCAGAGAATATGAGTTGGGCAGCCAGTTCAAACTGATCCCTGAGTTCGGTGACAAGAAAGAGCTTACTTTCGCTCTTGGCTATGGTAACTACACTGACAACACCAAACTCCACCACGAAGTCTCCATGGAGGTAAGCACCAACAGCCGCAACATCCTCGCTGAATTTGGTGTGGAGAAATCCGAGCGTGGATTCGTCACCGAGACACTGCTGAGATGGAGCCCTGAGAAGCAGATGATCTTCACTGTCAACCTGGACAACAAGAGCAGCAGAAGACAGACTGAATTTGATGTGAGTGTGAACTTCAACCACCCAAGTCGCCAGGTCATCCTGGAACTGCACCATGAGAATACAACTGGCCACATCAACTCAAAGGTTGACCTGTCATGGGAGCCAACCAGCAAGATGACCACCGAGCTGAACTATGACAAGAGAAGAGCCGAGGACAAGGATGAGCATACCACCAGGTTCACCATCACACACCCACAGAAGACCATGATTCTGAGCTTCAATCTGGCAAAGAATGAGCGCATGTTCAGCAACGAATTCGAAATGGTTCTTGACGGCAAGAGTCAGCTGAAGCTTGGCAGTGAGTACCACAATGAAACCGACAGTCGCAAACTGAAACATGACATCATCGTTGACTTTGAAAGCGATATGGTCTCAGAAGACCCTGTTCACTTTGAATTCCATGTTGACAAGATTGAATGGGAAATGAGCATGGAGAGCAAACTGACTTACCAGAGAGATCAAGAGGTAAGCCATTCTTCAAACATATAAATTCAGCATGCTAACTTGAAAACAGCAATGTTCTGATCCAAGATTTCAAAAACACTTATTCCACCTTTGCTGCAGAGAAAGAAGTTCATTTTGTCAAAAATATGTAATCAAATTAGTCAAGATAAATACATACATGTTGTGTTTCAGTGGTTCTATCTGTAGTACGTCTGTTTTATGTTTCTCATCTATGGTAATAACAATTTTTGTACTGCTCCAATTCTGTATTTGCAGATCGAGCTTGAGATGAGCCACACTGTCCCACACAAGACGGAGAGCAGCCAGCGCAATGAGGTCAACTTCAAACTGGACACTCCTCTTGAAAACAGCCACCCACTTACAACCATTGAGGTTGAGGGAAGCTGGGAACATAACTATGACAACAACGATGCCACCCACCACGCCGAAGTTGAACTGCAGTGGGGCCGCAAGCGCAGAAGCCAGAGGGTATCCATGCAGGCCGAGTACGAGCGCAAGATTGATGGAGACAGGAAAGAGCACAGTGTTGAGATGAAGGTGAAGCACCCAGTTGAGCTGCCTTTGATCCCCAGGGAACCAGAAATGAAAGTCAAGCTGGTCTCTACTCCAAACTCAAAAGAAAGCAAGGTGAGAAAAAACAGATCATTTTCTTCACTGTATTTTACCATGTTTGTCCATGTATGGCAGTGCAAGTACACATCAAAAATCAAGTTTTTTTAACCAGAGAACAGACATGCACAGACTCTTGCTTCCTCTCTGCTCATTGGTAAATTTTTTTAATTAAACGTCTTGTTTTGCTTTGCTTGCAGGTCACCTACCAGTGGTCCGATGATGTAGATCCAGCAGTTATTGAAACTGTCTATCGCAACTACACCACCTCATCCAAACTCCACCATCTCCTTGATGTGATTGTCAAACATCCAAATCTTGAGGAGGTGGGTGTCTGTATTTTCTTCACAACACAGTGGTTCATATGACATCCTAAGGACATTCTCCAATCTTGCTTGTTTCTCAGTCTGTGATGTTAATTTTTTTTACCCAGGAAAATATTTCCCACAAACATTTAATTTAATATATTTTATCTGCAAGTTTAAACAGTTGTTCCAATATGATTATATTCCTTTTGCTATTGATGTGAACAGTGTTGGACCAGGTATCAACTTCTATGGGACATCTGAGTTCTACGTGCTTAACAGAAAGTTTGTATGCTACATTCAAACAATATTGATACATGCCTATTGATTCCAGTGTGAAAAGTTTGACTACAAAACGTTTGCAACTATGTAAATTTACAACTTCAAGTACAGAGTGAGAAAAATGACCTTTTTATGTGCATCTGTTACAGGACATCCACCTGACCACTGAGACCAAACTCTTCAATGGACCAACTCTGCTCAACACCATGGTGTCTCTGATCTACAGCACTGACAAGCAGAAGACCCTCTTCTTCAGAGCTAAGGCCATGAACAAATCCGACGAGAGTGAACTCCGTTATGCTTTTGAAACTGAGCTGCGCCACCTGTACAACAACATTGATTTCGTTCTTGAAAGGTGAGTGTTTTTAAAATGTATTTGGTCTATGAAGTGTAATCCTGTCAATATGAAGGTTGTAGGTTCCTCACTCTAAAACTTTAAACCACCCTCTTTCAAAATTAAAGCCAGAAAGAAGAAAACAGGGGTCATTTGGTTCCAACCAAACTAATTACCTAAAAATACCAACATTTCATATCCAAATTGCTACATTCCTTATGTTAACGCCCATGAGGGACATTCTATGCTAAGTTTCCTTATATATATACAATATACCACTAAATATGATTTTGACCATGTAATTATTTTAATTTTGTTTGCAGTCAAATGGGCAACACCAAACAGAAGGCAGATGGACGTTTTGAAATGACTTACAAAGGCGAGGAGAAATACAACTCAGTGAAGTTCAATGGTGAAGTGAACAAGAAGGACAAATCTTTCTATGTCAAGGCAAGGAAATAAAACTCTTTTGATCAAACTGAAATTTCATCACAAAATTTTAGCACTATGGAACTTCAGCAAGACATTTAAATGTTAAAAATATAAGACCCAAGCTCCAGTTTGTCTGAAATGTACCTTCGTACAACGAAAGTTAATTACTGAATGTCATATTTATGTTTAGTACAAATGCATAACTAATTGTGCTTTTTATCTCATAGTTTCTGTGAATTTTTGATTTTATACATCTTGTTGACAGCAGAAATAAGTTATACTGACTGACAAGTGAAAATCTAAAACTTTTTTTGATCAGTGCCTATTCAAAGATAAGTTGTCGTCTTCTAATATCTGAAGAAATTGACCAAGTATAAATGTTTTGTTTGAATCACAGGCTGATATGCCAATCAAGACCATTGAAATGACTGGCAAGTTTGAGAACAGATCCACTGCTGAACACACTATCTACTACATGACTCTGGACAACAAATATGATGGCTGGAAGGAAGTGCACAGCAGCATTGACATCAACACCCAGGAACGCCTCTTTGAGGTCACAGTCCACCACAATTCTGGTAAGCAGCCTTCCTGGTCAGGAATTTTACACATGAAATTGCAGTTCCAGAAAGAAAATGATCTCGCCATTACATTTTGACTTCTCATTGCTTGTTTAACCAATTCCTTACTTCATTTATTTTTACTTTTGCATTCCTACAGAGAGACCTGAAGATTACATGCGCTTGACTGCCCAATTTTTGAACAGAACCGCTGTTGAAGTCAGAGCCCACCGTAACATCCTTGGTGAAATGATCACCGATGCTTTGATCTATGCCCGCCTCAACACCTCTGAGATCCTCCACACACGTATCCACTGGCGTCCTCAGATGCCACGTGAAGTCAAGGTAAATAAAACGACACAAAGTTAAAACTCACAATAAAACATCAGAAATTTTGACCTGCAGGCAGTAGCAAATTCATCCAGAAGCTCTACATCAGACATTGCTTGCTAAAAACATTTGAAATTCTGGATTTCATTGGCATTGCAGTCAAATAATAGGCCTACAGTGGTATAGTGAAATATGTCGTTTCTCAAATGTGCATTTCACCAGCTTCATGGCTCCTTATTTCCTTTGAAATTTATCAATCAGGAATTTACCTTGAAAGCTATTGAAAAGATGAACCAGACCCTCAGAGTTGAACTTGTTCACGCCCTGAAAGAGAAATACTGGGAGATGAAGTATAGCATTCAGGATGAGATACGTAGCCTCAACCAGGAGAGTGATGCCCTCCGTGAATGGGAGAAGGATTTGAACAAACTGGGTGAGGAACTCAAGAAGAAGGCCATGGAAGTGTATGATGATATGAAACCAGAGTACAAGGTGAGGTATTACTCGCAAATTACAAAATGAAAAAAACTGGAAAGAATGAACATGCAGAGTGTGTGTATTGGGACTCTCATTTGCGACTTTAAGTCTAGACAAAATGGTTTGGTTGAGAAGCATGTCATGAAGTGTTACCACCATTTGATTCACAGGAGAATTTGGAAAAAATGAAGCAGAAAATCCAGGACAAATATGAAGAAATCCGCACTGATATCACCAAGAAGTACAAGGAATTCCAAGAGCAACAGCTCAAGGAGATGAAGGAGACCCTGAAACAGAAATGGGATGAGGTCAAAGAGCAGGCCATTGAATACTATGATGAGGAAATCAGACCTGTCTGGAATGAAATCAAGGACGCCTTTGAAGTTGTCGCAGATCTGGCAAGAAAGGACTTCGAAGATATCAAGGAATTCTGGATGGAGAAGTGTGATGAGCTCAAGGCTATCCTGGAAGAACACACTGAGACTCTCAGACAAAAACTTGAAGACCTCAAAGCCAAGTTTGATGAGCTGTACGAAGATATGAAAGGTACATTCCTTGAAATATATGTTGATCTGTATAATTATCATTCACAGACACTGCTGTGTAAACAAATGGTTAACTTGGTCACTCTACTGAAGTTTGAATTGAGTGAAAGAGTGTGATAATGAACATGGAATTATGTGTGTGAATTTATGCGCTATGGTTTCTGATGTTCATTTGTCTGCATTCATTCAGTGCGAATTTCAAGTCTTGTTTGCTAACATTCTGTCCTCAATATGTCTTGTTGCAGAGAAAATGGGTGAGCTTAAGGCTGACGCTGCACTGAAAATCAAGGAGTACAGACAGAAATGGGAAGTGACCAAGGCAAGAATGGTGAATGCCACCACCCAAGCCATGAAGGCTATGGAAGCCAAGTGGAACGAGACCAGAGAATTGGCCATGAAGCAATGGGAAGAATACAAGGCAACTGCTGAGAAGATGTATGAAGAATACAAGGCTATTGTCATGGAGAAGTGGGAAGAGTACAAAACCAAATCCTTGGAAAAGTATGAGGAGTACAAGGCCATCGTCATGAAGAAATACGAGGAATACAGAGCCGTTGCCATGAAGAAGTGGGAAGAGGCTAGAGACAAGGCCCTGAAAATGTGGGAAGATGCCAAGACCAAGGCCCTGGCCAAGTGGGAAGAATACAAAGAAGAATACAAACCACAGATCGAGGATCTGAAACGTAGATACGAAAATGTCAGAGAGGTGATCAAGAAGAGGTACGAAGAGGCCAAGGAGAAGTTGGAGGAATACCTGGATGACATCAAGAGCAAGTTTGAGGATCAGTACAGAGAGATTTTGAGCATGAGAGAGGTCCAAGAGATCATGGAAATGAAGGCACTCAAGGATGTCCCACAAATTGTTGTTGAGGAGGTGAGTGTACAACTCTCTTGTCTTAATCAGTGTGGTAAAATTGAGGAAACTTGTGTGATTTGTGAATACTCACAATGCTCATATTCAATCATTGATAACTTTCTGGGAGTTCCATCATTGCATGCTTTCATCAGATAAAAGTTCAGTGGGACTTGTCCGTTGTTTATGGACCGCCCTATATCTACCTTTCTGATTAGCACTGGCACATTGAAAGGGAGTTGCCCTTAACTTTCCTGGGTATTGCTTCTCCATTTTAGGCCAAGTGGGCATGGAACTACTGGCAAGTGGAGAACAGCACCAAGGAGCTGTACCACAGAAGCATTAACACCACCATGAGACTCATCGGAGAGCTCAAGGAAGAACTGAAGAGCAAGTACATCCTCTTCCAACCCGAGAACGGCAACATCTTCATCACCATCCCACTGCCACTGAAACAACACAGTTTTGATACCCTGCCCGACATCCGCGGTACCTACCTGGAGATGTTCTACAACGTAGATGTAATGGACATGTACTACAGATACAAGCCATCCATGGATGTCTGGGACTGGATTCCACCACACAAGAGTGAGTCTTCATGCTTTTTAACATCAATAGTGCAGTTTGTGTATTAACCGTTACATTACCCACATTGAGTTTTGTTAAACGTTTCTTTTGTGCCTACCTCCGAAAGAATGGAATTAAATTCAAAATAAGTGCAAATTGTACCGTACACTAATTTTTAATGTTTCTTAGGTAAAAGTCTGTATGCAGTGTGTCAATAGACATTTAACAGATGTTGTATCAAATTCCATAGAACTTGTGAAAGATGGTACAACCTGCTAGTTCAGCCAAATTTGAGCATTCCATGATCTGCATGCACTGGTATATTTAGTCTGGTAAATATAAACTTGAACCCGTGGAAACCTGCAAAGTTCAGTCTCCTTGAGACTTGCAATGTCATACATATGTATCTGTCTGGTTCTCAATCATTATTTTCCTTTTAATCTGAACAGGCCACGCCATGGTTGCTGGCTTGCAACACTACATGACCTTCGACAAGAAATTCTATGAATTTGCTGGTGCATGCAGCTACATTGTTGCTAGGGACTTCATCGATGGAAACTTCTCTGTTGTTGTCAACTACGATCGTGACAGCGACGAGCCCATTAAGAACTCACTGACTGTCATCTCCCAAGACAGAGAAATTGAAATCCAGCCAGACTTTGAAGTAAGTGTTTCATCACCGTAGTTGTCAGGTTTAAAATTATCAAGTCTTTAAGAACCTAGATATTAAAGAACATTTTTGAGTTACATCAGGAATAATTTCCCAACATAGAACACTAGTGTTGTAAAGGATCATGAATGTACTAGACAATGCGATGCACACTACTTATTTGTGAAACTCAAAACTCAACTCAAAACAGTAACATTGTATGTGATACTTACCATCAACAGGTCAAAATGGACGACACCACAGTAGAATTGCCAATTCAACACAGAAACACCACCATCACCCGCGAGGGCAGCACAATCCGTGTCCACAACACCAATGGCGTTACTGTCATCTGCAACCTGCCACGTGATGTCTGCACGGTTGAGGTTTCAGGATGGTACTTCCACAAGACTGCTGGTCTTGCTGGCACCTACAACAACGAACCAAGCGATGACTTCCTGACATCTGACGGCAGTGTTGCCGACAACGCCGAGAATCTGGCCCGCAGCTGGGAAGTTGGCAAGCAGTGCAGTGACCACAGAAACAGAATTCGCAACTGTGACAACATCAGCGAGAGCCCAAGAGCTGAAATGTGCAACAAACTCTTCATGAATGATGCCTCCCCACTGAGGAAGTGCTTCGGTGTGGTAAGTTACAACCATGGTTGTTAACTATTCACAAGATCAGATTAAAGAGCCTTTTATTAAGGTAGTATGGACCTCAGAAGTGAAAGACTTAATGTTTTGTCAAACACTTGATGAAACTTTCCATCATACTCTTGCCATGTCAAGAATAAAAATCAGGTGTTACTGTCCAAAGTTCGGTATTAGAGAAACAAATTACCTGAGATTTCCTGACTGATATTTGAAATTCAAAATGGCCACCATATGTCTATCCATGTGTTAACTCTGTATGGGAAAATTAAATTGTTGATTTGAAAAAATTAAGATGGTGAAAATGTTTCGTTCTTTAAGAGCTTTAAAGTGCACCCCCACAAGTCGTAGGTCAAAAGAATATTATAAAAGTTTAAGAGTCAGAATACCTGTCCCCAAGGCGCATTCTACCTTAAAGCCCCACTAGTTTTGCCCGTGCACTAACCCTAGTATTTCTCATCTGCCTCGTTCGCAGGTTGATCCACTTGCCTTCAGAGAAATGTGCTTGAACGATCTTTGCAATGGCAACGAAGTTGAAACCGAGGAACTCCCATGCAACTCTGCTGCTGCCTACGTCAGCGAGTGCAAGATGCGGGGTGTGCCAATGTACATGCCCAAGACATGTGGTAAGTAGGCAGTCTCTCACTTCTCCATCTCTTCAAGGCATGCAAAGGCTCTGACCAACCACAAGGTGCCTCAAATAGATATCATCCCTGAAATAGAGCCGTACACAAAATATGAGAAAAAGTAATCTGCCAGTTGTCAGATACATAATTATGAATAATTTGTCAATTGGGAAGCTAGAACAGTAATCAAACAGTGATGGAATATCATGTATGGAATTTGAAGATATACTGAACAACAGTAGATCCCTCTTGTCTTATGCCTAATTCTCTATCCTTGCCTTTGTTCAACCAACAGTCTCATGCGAGAAACCAAACGGCGGCATTTTCCACAAGCACGAGAACATCAAATTGACCAGCACAAAGGACAACGTACCAAAATCTGCCGACGTTGTTGTCATTGTGGAGGAGAAGAAGTGCAATGAGGAGGTCACCAAGGAGCTGTCCGACTTTGTCCGCCAGTTGGATTCTGAATTCAAGTCCCAGGGTGAGTGACATCCAGTTGAGAGAAAAGTTCTTTAGTCCCCTTATGAATCACAGATGTAGCATTGTGTTGCAAATTCATGCAGAACCAATATCATTGAGAGATTTTAATTTACACTGAGTGAGACTTTTATCAGTTGGACATAGCAAGGTCCTGAAAATTTTGTTTAAATGTTAATAAATTAAAAAAAAGAAATTTGCTCTCGGTTTGTTTGATGAATAGATTTGTGTTTATCATTTGCAGTGACTCTTGAACAAAGGCATTAAAGGGAGAAATTGTTAAAAGCGGATTTTATTTCCTGTTTTCATCCATCAGGTCTCCAAGGCAACCGCTATGGTCTCATTGGCTTCGGTGGCGAAGGCGTCCACTCTGATGTCCACTCACACACCATCGACTCCAAACTCTTCAACAAGGCTAGAAAATTCCTACTTGGTAGCGACAGTCTCGTCTTCTCTGAGGCTGAGACCGCTAAGAACAACGATACCTTCAACGCCATCCGGGCTGCCACTGAGTACCCATTCCGCACTGGAGTCGCCAAGAGCATCATCCTGCTGGCCTGCAACGACTGCGGTAAATCAAGATTCCACTACGATGAAATCATCAACTTGCTGAGAGACCAGGGCATCAGTCTGCATGTCATGACAGACAATGGATTCAAGATCAAGAAATCATCAGTAGTTATCTATGGTGAGTGATGCTTCCAAATGCTAAAATGATGGGTCAAAAAACAAGAAGGGAGGACTAAAGCTTCTTTGCCAAAAGTAGATCATATCACCTGTAGAATGTACAGATAGAAGTAGTTTGGTTAAACACCTCTTTTCTCTTTATGGCAAAATACTAGGTGTGGATGCCAAGACTGTATTCACCAGCAAGGATGTGGACAACCCATTCGGTACCAAGGATCTCCGTGAATTTGTGAGAGGCCCAGACAACCAGTGCACTAGACTCGCCATGGCAAGCAACGGAACAGTCTTTGATGCTGGCCGCATGCACGAGAAAGCCTTCTCCGGCATCTTCTGTCCACGCATGGTTTTCACCACCAAGCCATCACCCTGCCAGATCTGTGAGTGTGTGGAAAACGTCTATGGCATGGGTAGCTCCATCTGCAGACCCTGTGAAGAGACAACACCAATCAGGCCAGTCAAGGTGAGTTTCTCAGCATACACCCATTTCATAACCAATATTTAGTGGAAGCCTCTTGTTATCATATGGTGCAAAAAAGCTAAATTGCAGTATACGTAATCGTAAAGAGAGGTAAAAATCATCAAATGTGATCCAAACACATTGACATTGAAAACTTCAACTCTAAATTTGAGAGAATCAACTTTCTAAGTTTTTGCTTGTTGAAAGGAACAAATAAATGAATATACATTTGGACAATTCTGGATGTATCAGTCATTGGCCTTATTCTATTTTTTTTGCAAAATTCTAAATTTACAACTCATAAAGATCAGCTTTTCCCTTTGAGCTGCCATATGCTATGTGTGCATAGGAAGAGAAGTTATTAATCAGCATAGGTAAATCAATGTTGGTTTCTTTATGTCAGTTTATATTTATTTTGACTGTTCTGAGAGTTTATTCTGTATTTTTTGTTTCTCTTTCCTATAACAGCTTCAGCCCAGCATTTCATCCTCCAGTTTGGAAGTCAAGAGCAGCAAGGAAGTGATCAAGGCTGAACTGAAGAACAAAAAATTTGATGCCTGGTTGAAGAAACAGAAGCAGTAAAGCACAACAATGCAACCTTTGCTCCCCCAGTTGACATGACATGATATACGCTAAAGGGCTTTTCCAAAGCCCTTTGTGGACGTTTGAACTGAAATTAGAACTTATAATTGCCAAGTTTTTCCCATTTCTTTGCCATCATTTTGTTGGGTTTTTAAAAACGGTCTTCAGAACACGGCTGTTTTCTTCTGCACTTTTCCCTCAGATCTCTCTATCGACAAAACGGCAGTTTAAATTTTACCCTTGTAAAAATTTCTTTGTAAGATTGAAATGATTAAAGCAATGCAATTATTTAAGAAAAAAGCAAAACTAACTTATAAATTGTGTTGTGTGTTAAAGTTGTTTTCATAGCTTTGGCAATGGAACTTGGAGGTGAGCTGAGGTGCACCATGACCTGTCACTCAAAAAACACCCAAAACAGAATAACAAGTTAATTTATCAGTACAGTGATCAATGGTGTGAAGTATCACCATAATTTTCATACAACATCCCAGTTGAATTTGCCACAGCTATAATTTCTAACTCCCCTTTGTGTTTTGTGACCCTACCAAGTGTATCATACTTTTCTGTTACAACACAATAAAGTGGTAGGGAAAGTTGCCAGAGCTTTCCTTCCTCAAATGCTAGCCACTAGCAATATTAGCTTGCTGCAGGCAGATATTTTATTATTTTTATCAGAAGTTTTTGGATGTGAAAAAAAAAAGGATGCAGCTACGACCTTCATAGCCACAGGTGAAACATTTACAGTAGATATCCTTTACAGAAATCTACATCAGTACTATTATATCTGAACTTAGTATATTTACTACCAAGGTATTTTTTTCCAAGTCTGTGTGTTTTATGGAGAACCTTTAAAACTCTAAGATGTTTTAACTTTAACCCAAAGAGGAACTGGGAAATTTGACTGATGGGTGTGAGAAATATTCTGAAGCATTAAGTAAAGCAATGTTAATAAAATTATGCGAATTTGAACTCTATTCAGTATCACCCTGGTCTCTGTTTTAGCTGCATGTTAGAAATACTCTGAATAGAAATACTCTGAATCTCCAACTTCACACAATCCTCTGGTCGAGTTCATTACTTTTAGTGGGGAGTTGACAGTTGGCAAAATCCGCTTGAATACTCTCCACACCAAACACCAAAATACTCTCCCTTTGTCACCCAACCCCTGTAATGTATGATGCCATGTACTTGCCACCTGCTGATCTGGAAATGAAGGAAAAAGCACTGGAAAGCAAGCTACCTTATTCTCATTGGTCTCTTGCCACCCTACCCATGATGCACTTGATCAAAGAGCAGTTCAACCCCCCATGATATGAAATCCTGACAGCTATGTTTTCATGCCTTCAAAAATTGGTCAGCAATTAAATTTCCTCTACTTGAAACGGCGCCACAAAACTTGGGTCGGTGATTCATCTACAACATCATGAAATGAAAAGAGGCTTGAAATAATTTAGTCACCGTGTCCCCAAATTTCACTTTTTGTGGAGCTTGGCCAAGTCCTCCCTCTGTCTTCTGTGTATATGTTGAGATCTATGGGCATATAGGTCTATGTCGTTGTTCCCAATTAGAAACACATGAGGCATGTCTAAGTTATGGTTCTAAATCGGGAAAAAAGATCAGACCTCTAGCTGTATTGGCCAGCCAAGAAATACATATGCGCATAATAATGAGGTACAAGATGTGACATCTTAAGGTCTAATATCCTATCAGAATTGGAGGGTATAGAACTTGTGGTTACTGAGTTATGCATATATATGTATAATCAAGGTCAAAGGTCATAAAGTCACGTGACATTTTGAAAAAAAAATTGTATTGCTAAGTTATCCCTATATACCAAAAATCAGACCTCTAGCTCTATTGGCTCGCTCAAAATTAGATATGTGCATAATTAATGAGGTACAATATGTGGCGTCATAAGCTGTCCCATCATACCATACATGAAGGGTGTAGCACTTGTGGTTACCGAGTTATGGACATATATATATATATATTTGAGGTCAAAGGTCACTGAGGTCACGTGACATTTTTACAAAAAAATTGTATTGCTAACTTATCCCTATATACCAAAAATCAGACCTCTAGCTCTATTGGCTCGCTCAAAATTAGATATGCGCATAATTAATGAGGTACAATATGTGGCATCATAAGCTGTCCCATCACACCATATATGAAGGGTGTAGCACTTGTGGTTACCGAGTTATGGACATATATATATATTTGAGGTCAAAGGTCACCGAGGTCACGTGACATTTTGTCAAAATATCTGAGATATCTGCGTGAACGGATGGACTCACAGATGGACTCACGGACGGACATGACCCAATCTATAAGCCCCCTGTACTTCATCTGTTGGGACTAAAAACTGTCGCTGCATCCTTTTTGCAATATGAATACGATGAGAAACTAAATTTTTATTTTTCTTGGCCTTATACATGGGAGTCTATCGACTGCCTTATACATGGAAGTCTAAGGAGACTGCCTTATACATGGGAGTCTATGGAGGTGAAAACTAAAAAGTCCTCTAACACGGCCAAATTTGATCGCATTGTGAAACAATTTGACGTGCATCTGTATGGGGTAGGGTACTATCCTTGTGCAAAGTTTGGAAGAAATTGACCAGGGCATGTCTGAGATATCTGCGTGAACGGACGGACGGACGCATGCACGCACGCACACACGCACGCACGGACATGATCAAACCTATAAGTCCCCCCGGACGGTGTCCGTGGGGACTAACAAACACGTAAATGTTGATATGACACAGCAGCAGTAATTAGACCGGAGAAGAGAAATACACTAGTCCCACGTTAGTTGAATGAGAAGGTGTCTCGTGCAAAGGTTTTGTTGCATCTACACAAATCCAATTTTGCATAATCAGGGATGCTTGCTACATCTGCACTGACCGCAGATGTAAAACAATCGAACAAACGTTTTAAGATTTCTGTAAAATTGTCAAGCAATTGGCAAACTGCTGCATCAAAAGCTATAAATACATCGACAAATAAAATATGACTCTGTGGCTTGCAGAATGAGTCTGAAAACACGTGAAAAATGATTCTGGTTATAGCAGGCGATACGCTCAAAGTGGTACCCTCGAAGCCGCGAGTTTCACAAAGCATCATGGGTGTAGAATGCTGGTCCGCGGAACTGTAAAGGGGTTTATTCAGGCTAGAAAGATTGTAAGGTTGACAGAGATAACTATGAGCCCCTCCTCCTCACACTGCAAATACCTTGTGAGTTGAAGATGGGTGTTACAGGTTTCATCATCGTCTGAGAAATCCATGCTGGCATAACTGTAGTTTGGCAAATAGTTCAACTAGGCACTGGAATGAAATGATTGCTGTAGTTGACACAAGTTCCCTCTCAGTGTCCAAGGAAAACGGTGACCACCATGTTTTGGAATGTACATTCAGCAGGTGCCTGAAGTGTTATAACCATCTAATCCCTCTACTTCATACAGCAGTGAGAATTTAAAGAAACTGCAGGGAGATGAGATGAGATGTAGAAAGACTCATATCTCTCTACTTCATGAAGTCGTGAGAGTTTAAAGAGACTGTGGGAAGAAGAGATGTAGAAAGACTCAAATCTCTCTACTTCATGAAGTAGTGAGAATTTAAAGAGACTGTGGGAAGATGAGATGTAGAAAGACTCAAATCTCTCTACTTCATACAGTAGTGAGAATTTAAAGAGACTGCAGGAAGATGAGATGTAGAAAGACTCAAATCTCTCTACTTCATACAGTAGTGAGAATTTAAAGAGATTGCAGGAAGATGACAAGTAGAAAGACTCAGCAGGTGCAATGCTGATCCTTAAATACTGATTACGGTCCTCTTTGATTGATTTCTGAGAGGATGAGACCATTGCAAGAGCATCTGTTCATGAGTTATCAATTTTTGTATCCATATTATTCTGTTACCCACATATCACTAATTTAAAGAACTAACTATATAATGGTCCAATGCTGTGAAAACTTGTGGTTCCAATTTTGCACCAAATATAGAAGCTGGTCCACAAAAAATCAATTCAAATATATGTCATTTATTTTCTAAAAACTTACAAAAACTTAAAATTACCATTTCAATACTACAATGCATAATTCTCACCAACATTCATGGATATTGCTATTACTTGGAAGAAAAGTAGTATAAAAATGCAGAGTTGAAGGGATCAGGTCAAACTTACACTGTCAGATTAGTAAACATCAAATGGGATACAAGTATGATGTGCCTCAGGACCATATATTCAGACTGTCAAAGTTTTACTGTACTTTTTGGTCTACAACTTAGGGCCAAGGGTGGTGGTGGGGATATTGTTTTTGAAGCTCACAGATAGATTAAAGTTTTCACTGGCTTATTATTGTAAAGCTTGAAAATTTAATTTTGCTTCACAGAGATAACACAGGGATGGCAGCTATTTTAGTGTCCGTAAATATTGGCTAATTTGTTTCTATAGTACCAAAATTTGCAGGTGACCCCTGACTTTTGTTCTTAATTTCAAAAGGGGATGATTTAAAGTTTCCTTACATAAAGTTTGAGGAAAGGTTTAATAAGTATTATTTTTTTTGAGGCACGCATTATCATACACAGCAGTAAAAATTTGCATATACATGTACATAGCTAGTACTGCAATTGAGAAAATGATTGTTGTTTAAATAATGCTCAAGCAACACAAATGCTTACAAGAAAATATGACAGATTACTCACTGATAACATTGAATTGTAGAGTGGCAAGTATGAATGTTGACTACTGCATCAGTGTGACATTCAACTTCAAGGGGAAAAAATGAGTAGGTGCAGGCTCCAATGAAAATTTTCAGTTGCTGACAGAAAAATTTCAAGATGTAAAAAAATTATGAAAACATCTGGTTCTGTCTATTCAAAAAGGAATATAAAATCATCATATAGTATTTCTTATTGAAGCCTTTTCCTGACCACTCTCTCATGAATAAAAGGTTCTGTTGGCTACTGCTTGTAATGCATAAAGTTCCATATTACATATTTTAAATAAATTTGTTAAAAATCCAATGTAGAGATAGTGATGTTTCTACCTTTGGTTATTCTTTGATGTTCTCCACAACTGTCTTTCACATCACTTCAAACTAGAAATGATCAAGCAGAAATGTCTCCAATCTCTACATCTTATTTCAGCCAAATTGCTATTTCAACCATAGACAGAAGAGACAACAGAACGGATCATCTGGAGACCATTATAAACACATTCACAGTCTTTATTTTCCAAGTCATACATAGAAATGGTAACTTCTACAGACTTGAACCGATAGGGATTGCACCTGAGAGTTGAATGTTGTCTCAGTGACCTTTTGGGATACCTAGATTGATTTATGTTGATTTGAATGACCTGACTTGACCTGAACAGAGTCAGTTTCAACATTTACATATTGTGTAGAAATGGATTGATATCGCTGGATCCTTTTGGCTAATTTGACACATTCAGTGACTGAATCAAGAATCTTCTTTGACTGTACTGGAATACATGTATGTACTGTTGTACAGTATTGTTTTTGTTTTCTTATGAAAAACAACACGATTTGACTCGGAATGTTAAGAAATCCGTGAGTTGGAGAGTAGACAAGACTGAAAGATTTGGCCGTGTGCGTGTGACCTCCGACCCTACACTGGAGGTCCTGGAGCACTAGAGCGCCCTCACACAGCTGAATCTTTCAGTTTATAGACACACTGGTTGAATGTCCAAAGCTGTACACGAAAATCATCTTGGTAGTTACTTTGAGTGACTACAGCATTGTTAATATATTCATATTCTCAGTAGTTACTCCATGGAGTGAATCAGACAGTAAATTCTACAGTGCTGTAGAAATATAGGGCACTTTGTCAATGTTTTTAATCTGGAATTCCTTGATGGAAATAAAGGGTCTAAAAATATGACGATATCTAGTATTTATGATCTTTTCTTTGGAGGCAAACACTTTTGAAGAAGATGTTTGAAAGACTAGTGACTGTTAAGTTTCAAATATCATATGTTTTGTAGGTATACGAGTCTGGAGAGATTACACTGTTCCCGACACAACGGACATTCTGGCTTTGCCAGGCACCACTCAGTAATGCATTTCCAACAAAATAGATGTCCACAAGGGGTGGCCGTGGAGTGCTGCCTCGTTTCAAGACAAAGAGAGCATCGATTCTTGGGATCTGCGATGTCTGTCTCTTCACTGGCAACATCCCCTTCACCAGAGTCAGGGGCTCTACTTTGGTCTTTGTCACGTCGATGTGATCTGTATTTCACCAGAACTTTGTACAGGTTGTACAGGATGGTCAGAGTCAGTTGAGCCAGTGTAATCCATCCCAGGAATCTATAACTTGGCCGATACTCATCATTTGAAATTCCAGCTCGGACTAAGAGGTATCGCACAGCTGTGACCCGCTTTGAAATGTGATAGAAGATCCCTCTCAGGTAGAAGAGTGCCAGATGGACACGGTGTGTGTATGTGACACATGTACGGATGACTGGGATGCTCTGCAGAAGAAATTCTTTTATCGGCTCTGACAGACCGAGTCTTGTTCCGATTGTTTGGATATGTCGCTCTAGTAGCACCAGACCCTTCTCTATGAGATAAGGGACAGTAACATTGAGAAGAACATGCAAAGTTCTGACTACGCCAGATGGGACAGCTCGTTCTGTGTGGTCGACCTGGACGATGTTACAGTATTCCTCGCCAAGTGATTGATAACCAGCAATGGTTGTGAGAGCAAAGTAGGCCAGGTCGGCTGCAATGTCCAGCTCCCTTCTCCAATGGATCCATGTTCCTGCACCAGCAACACTTTGAAAGATGTCAGCGATGCTTCCCCTCAGGTAATTCAGGTAGTACCAATCTTTCTGGTTTGACCGAATGATCTCCGGAGGCCCAGCTGCTTTGAAAAGTCTTGACTGAGACATTCTTCGTTGCAAGACTTATCAATGTAACCTGGCATAAGACAGAGATATCCATGTAAGTACAATGCTGTTCCCAGAAAAACATTTCCTCACAAAGCCAAGTTCATATTTGCCTTAAGGTCATTTGCTTACATCTGATCATTTTGTCTTTGAGAATTCATGTGAATAGTTGGTTTAAAAATTGAAGAATTAATGCTAATATCAGAATACGAAGTTAATTTTGAAATACTGACAGGGTGAGTGTGTGACCTTTTTTACATTCATGGTGTGACGCGTGTAGATGTGTTCCTAAAGTGGACATGCTTTTTAAAAACTTGCATCTCCACAAAATTTAGAATAAGTAATCACTGTCTTAAAATTGAAACTGGGTGCCATAGCAAAACACCTGTGTATGCGTATGAAAAAACCTGTGATTTGTATCTAAATAATGAAATTGAATATGAAAATCACTTTATTATTACATGCCCTACATATAAGGAACAAAGGATCCATTTATTTGCGGCAGTGGAAAAGCACTGCGCTAATTTCAAGTCCATGACAAATAAGTTTAAATTTATTATGGAAAGGGAGACCATTAGAATCAACTTGGCAAAATATATATTATCATGTATGGAGTTGTGGCAACAACATTATAATAATGGTCACTGACTGTATTCTTTGTCTCTTTTTTCACAATAGTTATGTAGCGTCTTCCTTAAGGCTTTCTCCCATGTATTTTCAGGGAGATTTCTGTGACATTGTAATTTTTTTCTTTTTCTTAGTTGTTGTAACTATTTTCATCCCTGCCATGGGATGGTGTGTGTTAATATAAAGTATCTATCACTGTGCAAATTTAAATGTGATCCCTGGCCTTATTGAATCAGGGTTTAAGCTTTCATTTTTGTCATAGAATGATGTTGTGAACATTTCTGGCAGGGTCAGTATTGGGACACGGTTTACAGAGGCAGGGGACAATTTAGCAGCAGAATTGTAGCTCTACAGTGAGGTGGTCAGCGAGTTTTAGTTTTTGTGACCTCATCCCCAAGTAGAGCAACAATGTTGAAGGCCTGTAGCGTTCAAAATAAGCGCACTGCACATGGCGCGGCATTTTGATGTGAAATAACACATATTTACTGCATTTGGTCGTACTGATTTATCACTACTGAAGACTAAACACTACTACACTAACATTGTCATTTATGGGGTTTGGTATTTTTTTCACACACATCAATTGCATTCCTTAAACATTGAGCATGTTTCTGGGAGCTGCCATTAACGGAAGTTTGATATGGCAGCCCCGGGAATGTTTTTGCTTATTTTGAATGCTACAGGGCCTTCAGCATTGAAGCTCTACTGGTGAGTGAGGTCACAAAAACAAAAATGCACTGACTCCCTCACCGTAGAGGTACAATTTTGCAGCTAGGGACAATTAAGTTTCCATACATATCTTCTCTGCTTTTGATGGAGTACTGATGTAAATTACAAAATCATGATATCATAAGGGACTGGTCAGTTTCTTCGGCCGGGGGGTAGGGGCGGTGGATTATTTTTTGCCGACGTCAAAGTGGCCAATCCCCCCTATTCCAACTTTAGAAAACAGGTGACCTTCCTATTCCAACTTCCAAAAGCAGGGTGACCCCCCCTGCATGTGACAAAGGTAAAACAAAAGGTAATATAAATTCAATAATTCAGTGTGTGTGTGTGTGTGTGTGTGTGTGTGTGTATATATGTATATATATATATATATATATATATATATATATTTTTTTTTTTTTTCAGGGTTTTCTGTCAACTGTGCGATTGCGCAAATTGCGCATTGCGAGCCATTGTCTGCCGTGGAAAAGTTACGGATAGCGCAGAAATCACGCACAAAACAAAGCAAGCCATGTCCATATATATGAGGGTGACAACTGTGAATCAACAGTAATTGCCCCTAAAATGTCAAGTCTGCCCTCTAATTTTGATGAACAGGGCACAAAGTGCCCCTTTCAATGAACATGCAGAGAAAACACTGATATATATCTATATATATATATATATATATATATATATATATATATAGATATAGATAGATAGATAGATAGATAGATAGATAGATAGATAGCTGTTGTAAGAAAAATGTGATTGTGAAATATTAGTGCATGTTGCTTTCTTATACTGAATTCTCACAGAGAAAACAGAAAAGTATCAGGAACTTGTCATGCTTTCATATGAACTGCAAATTTCATAATGATTAGTACACTTTGCAAAACAGACTTTCAATTTACAGACATCAAGATATTTCTGACATATAAGCTTATCTCTTATATATCAAATTACTGTGCCCCGAAGGGCTCACTGAAAAATATTAAACATCTAGATATCTCTGATATATATATCTGATATATGAAAGTCATGCGGCTGAAGGGCATGCTGAAAAATACAGGCCTCTGCTGCTCATACCTCCCCGTTTCACAATGTGTGCATACCAGACATCGAAACGGGGAGGTAAGCAGCAAAGGCCTGTATGTTTCATATTTCAAAATAAAGTGCCTGAAGGCTGCCAAAAAATACAGATATCTCTGACATATATATTTCTGATATATTAAAGTTTTGCACTTGGAGGGGGTTCTGATAATGCCGATCCAGATAGGAAAACTTAGTATGACTTAGGAAGTTCACTTGGTATATTGCAATATCCCTAGCTAAATTGGTTGGTAATTACCAACTTGCCCCACCGAAGAATAATGGCCTCAACTGTAAAGTTACGCATCCGAACAGCGCGCCAAGAAATGCAACTGAATGATGAAATTTGTGGCCAGCATGATGCATTTTAGGCAAGTATGAGCCTGTGACTGTGTCGAAATTCAGAAACACGTTGAACCCCCCCCCCCCCCAAATTGGGCATTTCAAAAACATGGTGACCTATTCACTTTGAATCCCATGAAGCAACAAGCAGCCACCCCTACACTGAATTATACAAACCCAGATAAGCTTTATGGCAACATACCCCTGCTTGCACAACAAAGTGTCTGCACCTGACTGAAATGAAAAACGATATCGCTGACAAGTTACCAAAGTCGCTCGCTAATTACCAAGTGAATTCACTATATGGCCAGCAATACAGCTGGGTAATTTGCAAATTGGGTGTCCAGTTTCCAGTCGCATCCGCTGTAATGTCAAAGGTGCTTGTAACGTCGCTGGGATGAGGGGCCTGCGGCAAAATCCAGCTGACCGAGGCCGAAGACCTTACCTCAGTCAGTGGTTTTATCACCAATACTCGGCCTTCGATCCTTCGGCCTAGCCTCAGGTCACAAGTCAACGTAAGCGTCTGTGCCAGGCCGCCACACAATAAATGCACACTTCCAAACATAAATACACTCTGTCCATGGAGGCAGCACACTAACTCTACACTCTAGTTTATCATATGCAGTTAGGGACCTACAGTTCTCTCCCGGGACTTCTCTGAGCGGTGGTCTTTTCCTGCGAATAACATACACGACGTAGATGTACGGGCGCAGCCATGATTCTTCAAAGCTTGAACTTTGAACTTCGAACGCGGCTACATCGAACGGCGAGAGTGGGCGGGGAACGCGGGAATGGGAGAGTGCCAATCATTAAATTTTCATCCGTACATGTTCAGTTACTGTGTTACTCTGATGGTACTTGTAAACTGTGTTCCATTCTCTGAAACGGAATCTCTGAATATCAGTATAGGCTATGAGCTTACTCTGTTGTACTCGTCAATAACGCCAGAAAAAAAGAAACGAACAAAAAACAAACAAAAACAAAAAACAAAAAACAAACAAATAATTGCAGAAAATTCCTTTCTATTCAAAATATTACCATCACAGACATGATCGAGAGCTCGGCTGATTCAATTTATATAGAGAGTATCCACCGCTGAATTGGAAACACATCGATTGTCACAACTGCTGCTGTTTTCACTCGTTTAGACCATTCACTCTGACACTGTCTTTCCGATTGTAATCTTGCGCAGAAAAGTATTTCCAACGCATCATTATTTGCAGTGTGCATTTAAGCAGTTCAACAAAATTGTCCTGGAAAGGCAAGACAAAAATACCTTGTCACTCAAATGCATGTACAAAAAGAAGAAGTCTGACTGTCTGACTTTGTTGGAGAAAACAATAATATTAAGCATGTCGGACGCAAATATCACAATCCTAATTCTTTGTTTTGTGTATTTTTGATAGTTTTACCCTTTGATAACTGCTAAACTTCTGTGACTCGTGTATTTGTACAGTTTGGTGCACATTTACGTATTTTATTATTCAGTGCATGGAAATCCATATATAGGCAATTAGGTTAATATAAGCTGATTTGTGGGACGACGTTCAATAATGACTTCGTTATTGGATTTTAACTTTTCTTACAAACTTTCGTTCAGTGGAAGGGATTGAAGTCACAAGCAAAGTGTCGTTTCCTGTAAAGTTTACTGTGCGAGTGTTTTACATGTAATTACGCAAGGACTTCGTTCACTGCTCACTTGCTCCGTGACAATCGCGGCCAACCTGTTTACTACAACGAGATTTCAATAAAGGAATTTGAAAATAGATTTTTCGTTGATTTTAGTGGTGAGCTACAATCTGTCGCATATTGAAATAATATATTTCTATTTTCTATTTGCAATATAAATTTATCATTTCGAAATAAGCATATTGGTGCCACTGGATGGCAGATGTAGGCCAACGCTCTGTCTAATTTTTCCATCGGCCCGACGTAAATTGAAAATAGAAAATACAGTCTTATTTCCTATTTTCAATTTGGTGCAGACATGCGCATTAGCATGAAGCACTCACAACCCAGACATCAGAGAAGACCTGGGATTGTTACTTTGTATGTATTATGTCTCGAAACTATCTTCCCAGGGATAGACTTGAGATATTGTTACATAGTATGAGCTCAAATTGTTATTTTAGTACAAACGAGTACTTAACGTTCATTGGTTATTCAAAGTGACAATTTTATTTTAGGCGGGATTTTATTAATTTTAATGCATGCCATGCCATGCCAGAGTCAGATTTAGTTTAGGGCGGCTAGCCATGGAGGGGTCTCGAGGGCCAGTCCTCCGAGTAAGGATAGGTGAAGATATTTTTAATCTACCTTCACCCGTATCAAGCCAACGCTTGAACATTCTGAGTGGCAACCATTTTCAACAAAGATCAATGTACTTGGTGAGCGATGATGCCTCGGGAAGACGAGTTTTGTGGCAAGACGAGGACGGAAACTTCGACCTGGTGACGAGGGATCACGACCCGCAGGTGCTATATGAGGTCCGAGGATTACACCTCAGTGCAGCCACGGCCTCCAGCCCAACGAGACCGTCACGTTCGCCGACTGTCCATCCAAGTACTGCCACAGATGTTGGTACTCCGGACAGTTTCCTAGCTACGGCAGGTAGTGCACCCTCCCCTGGGGTGCGTTATGGTCATATGTATCAACAACCCGATAATGTACACTCTTCACCAAGACATCTCGGCGTTCGGCCACCCGGCGTCAGAGCGCAACAATTTGGCGACGTAGCAGGAAAGCGGTCACAATGCTAGAATACAGGGATGAGAGCGCCGAGCTGATAGAAAACTGCACTGTATTCATTAGGATAACAGAAGACTCTTGCAGCCTACAAAATGTTGCTGACCAGGTCAAGAATGAATTACAACTAATACAAACGCCAAACTTCTCGACAGACATTATCTACCGATCAGGGACACCGCCGTGACTTCAGGTAGGTTTATACTTGTGCTAAGTGATTGTGGATGCATGGCAATTAGCTGCAATAATTGTAAGCCTATTCACTGGCTTTTTCTGTCGTGTTGGCAAGAACTTGCTATTTTCTTGGAGTACGTATTCGCGAAAAATAAATCTGGCTCACACCGGAGAGCACAGGTGCTTGCAGCGTTGCTTGGATAGTAGATCGGCGGCTCGGGATGGAACTGTTCGGCCGAACCTCGGTAGTTTCGTCTCACTTGGAGGTCGACGGCCGACCCTACCGAGGTTAGGCCGAAGACCGAACACTTCGATCTCGGCCTGCGATCGACAGTCCAACCAACGCTGCAAGCGCCTGTGCCTGAGAAACAGTATCAGTATTAATTGCCATCGAGGCATCCACGCTTTTGTTTTTTTCACCAAACCGGAGGAGCCAAGTCAAGTTTACTCCCGATCAAAATATCATCACTTGGGTAAAACTATCGAATTGCGAAGCACGTATTCGGAGTACGTACCTGTTGTTTGGGAATTTATCACTTTCAAGTGTACGGCCGGCAGCGATGCATTGAAATGATTCTTCGTGTTCAGAACGATAACCACATCAGAAATCTCCCCCCGCCCCTACAACTTTGGCTTTGAATTTAGACATGCAGCGGAAGCCACCAATGCTGGTTTATTGAACAAATTAAGCCGCTTTCATCTTTGTCAGTGACGGAGCAAGTCTGAGAAGTTGGAATTACATGTAGGAGTATATCGCAATCGCGGCCATTGGTGTTCTTTTACTGAGTCGCTGGAGCCATCCGTCCTGTACTTCGAACTTTCAAGCGATTGTAGTTGCGACCCTACCATGTGCATGCTCGATTTGCATAAGTGTTGGTGGTTTATCCAAAAATGAAATGTGCTTTCAAGAATCAAATTACTTTATTGTCCACTCCGTCTCTGTGTTGTTGACGTTAAACGCACTTTCGGCGATGTAAGTTTTCGCATATTGACTTTTTGAGTATACTTTGATTGACCTTGATCAAAGCATGATAGTCAGCGGAAGGGTGTGCGTGGCACATGCGCGCATAAGTGACCTAAATCATTGCTACGGGGAGTGTTAAATTCGTCGGCAGACATGTCATTTGTACCGAGATATTTGAACGGGCCCGCGGTCCTGTGCATTCATTATTTCAATTTTAGGACGCTCATGACACAATACGACGCTACTTGATATCATTGTTTATATTTTGCGAAATGCCTTCTGAATTTTCGTTTTTGTAATCTTTTAACATGAAGGTACAAGCGGTAAACTAACGCCATGATTAGAATTATTAAAGTCAGACTTCAATAGTAGTATTCATTATTTACGTGCATTTGTGGTTTCGATGTTTGTGTGAATTTGATGAGAAAGACGCGTAATTTCGTTAGGCGTCATTTTTGCTTACATTAATATCTTATGCTCATGCATTTCTTTTAGCACACCATGTCCACTTTAGTCATAGTTTGATTTAATTCTTGTGTTACATTTTCATTTGTTACTTATTCTTTTTCTTGTTTGTATTACAGAATATGGTTTCTGGCTTGCTGCCAGAAAAATCAGTGCAGTCAAGGAAGATGATTTCCTTAAGTGGAGAGGTAGGAAGAAGACAAAGAAGAATAGAACGGCGACAGATGAACTTCATGAAGTTTTAAGTCAAGTGAAGCAACAGTTAGAAAACACAGTATGTACAGTAGTTTGTTTTTATAAAGTAAATTGTTGACAAGACCATTATTTGGTGAAAATGATGACTATCTCGCAATGTAGGCAAATAAGTGTTACCGCATTTTGAAAATGCCATTGTCTCCCCTATATTTATATCAACACTCATCTGTGCATGATCAATTCATTTTTTTTAATTTTCACCACAAAATCAAAAGAAAAAGATATAGAAAAAATCAAGGATAGCATTAACTTTAAAGAGCCAAAGGTGGTAACTTTTAGGATATTTTTCAATATGTTTGTTTCCAATGTCAATTGCAAGTTCTTGCTCTTCTCCCATAAGTATGTTGAAATAGTAGCTACTTAGCTTGTCATCAAAGCATTATATCTGTAGAGAGCACTTTTGTTTGGTTTTTGTTTGATTTCTAGTCTGCACCAGAACTGCCAATTTGCAGATTTGATGAACATTTTGCAATTAGTAATTAACATCTAATGACAAAAGTTCATCAAATTGAAAATTACTTCACTAGAAGTCAATGATTGCCTTTTGATCTATTTTACAGCCAGGTGCCACATCCCCATCTACAAATCGCTTGATATGCTTGATTTGTTTAGATGTGGTGAGATTGCCATTATTCGTCTGCTCAAAATGCAACCAGGCCATTGGATGCCTTCAGTGCTGTAATAGATGTAGCCAGTGCCCTCATTGCAGAGCTGAATTGCCAGATCCAATAGAAGGTGTACGAGGCCTTGATACATTATTATCAGCAGTGGGCCATCCCTCCTCCACAGAGGAAGAACTGAGCGAAGCTCTGACACAGCGTGTAAATGAAAGTGAAAGTCAACAAAATCCATCACTGATATACCAGATTAGTGACAGTAACAGTGATGATGATTTTCAGCCATAACTTGTGTGTACTTCACTTAGTTTTTTTTCTTGAAGGGACATTTATTATAAACTGCTGTGTTCCAAAGTTTTGCAGTACACTCAGTAAAGCATGAATTCCATGGGTGTCAACGTTAGTGTTACCTTGAGTTCAAGGGATAGTAGTAAGTTTTATGGTTAATTTTCATAACTTTGTACCAGTGTTTTCAGACGATACAAAAAAAACCCAAAAAATCTTCAAGTTTATCTGCCTTTGGTGTTATTAGAGTTTGTGTGCTATACATTAAAAAAAATAAATGCCATTATTGAAACTGTTTTCTGGCAGGACAGTGCAATTTTCTGAAACCTTGTGTCAGACAAACACTGAGAAAAAGTGATATGTGTAAACATATCCAGTCGTTTTCAAGTGGATTTTTTTGCCTTGATGAAGATGTTATTTCTTCACTGTGCATGGAAACTTTCTTGTCATGGACAGACAGCAGAAAAATTTGAGATGCCATGCCCAGCTTGCACAGCAATAACCTGAGCGTTTGAAAAAAAAATTGAAGTTGTAGTTTTGGATCAAGGTATGCACAATGACCAATTTTGTGTGTAACAGTTGTTTCTTGATATTGCAAATAAAGATATTAAAACGGATTTTATGTGAGCGAGTAATTCAAGATGAGTTTTTCGCATAAAATCAGGTGACTTGTGAATAGCAATGACATTGGCCTCTTTCAGCTCCTTTTGTCAAACAAGCTAATACAACACTGATGTGTGGTACTAGTATATGAGATTACCCACAATTCTCCGTAATTGGCACACAAATAAACATTTCACAGATGCAACCGCCCTGTTGTCAATAAAATCAGTACATGTTACGAAGATAATCTTTTGAAGTTGAGTAAATCTTGTAAGTTTACAAGGTACAATGGCTGAATTGTCGTCCTTGTCATGAAGATATGATTAGTAATGGTTGAAATTCTAGTTTTCATGGACAATTTATTTGCTAAAGTAATGTATCCTAGCAACTGATGGGGTTAGAGGTTTCATCTATGATGCATATTGGACAAGTATGGGAGCAAAATGTTCAGATATCAGTGACAAACTTTGATTATTCAAGCAACAAGGGAAGGAGGCTTTGTTTCTGTTGAATATTGGTAACTGTTGGACCAAACGACTTTTTAGAGGACTTTGGATGGACTCTAATGACCTTTGAACTTTTCAGATGACCTTGAATTGACTTAAATGACCCTTCACACCTTAACACATAAGCATCTGAAGTCCCTAGAGGTTTTGTGTTGGATAATTGTGAGTAGGGCAAATGTATTTTTCAAAGCCTTTTGGACATGACCTTTGACAAACTTCAGCGATCTCTAAAATATTAGGTTTCTTCTGTTTGATATTGATGGATTTAGGACAATCCTTTCCAAACTTTTTGAATGCTCTTGACAGACCTTTAATCGCAAACTTAAATGTATCTTAAAGCAACAAGCAGTTCCATGTCAAATCAGTGTGCCACAGAACCTCCTCTAGTACCATTGCATCATCATGGATAATTTGAGCCAAATATGGCATTCTCAAGTGAACGAGAGGGAAACCGTTGTACAGTAGTAATTAACTCACGCTTCTCTGCATGTCAACACCAACTTTTATCGCTCACTGACCCCACGATCTTCTTACATTTGTCTGGCTTAAACTCCGAGTATGTCCGAAGTCAATAAAGACGAAATTATATAATTTTATTGACATGATAAATCTCACCGTCACTGAAAAATGGATATTTTGTAAACAAGTCTGATAATATTATGCCGTGGACACTGAACTGTTGATTAAGCCCACTTTGAGCAATACGAGTATCAGAGATTCGGTTTTGTACAGAGATAAAACGGACTCTACCGAAGGCTGTAAATGAGAGCAAGCTAACGTTTGGCACATTGTGTTCCAGATTAAGACTCAAGATACTACCGTGACTATCAAACATTAAGAATCTGTTTAATTGGTTAAAGGGACATTATTTGTATCTTTTGGTTTTTTTTCATTTTTTTCGATGACTGACATCCCTGGTCAAATCAATAGGACAATAATAAGAGACCTAAATTGTGACCATGGACGGCTTCAAGGATATGCAAAACCACCTTGCTCTTTACGGCAAGGTTCAATTTGAACCACCCGCCATGATTATGGGATCTCAGCTATAAGCTTCGTACAATTTGTGTGCTCTTTTAGACTGCGTCTCGGGGACTGAAATCAGCTGCACGGGTTTACCATCTAGTGATCTACGGCTGTCCAACTATATGGGGATACAGGGTCAGGTCGGTCATTGACACCATAATCGACTAATAATGTTCCATTGCCATGAGCCAGGGTGGGATATTTTGGTAATTTTTTTTAGACGGTCTACTGATCATAGCATTGAACTAATTCCGGACCGTGGTAAGACCAGAGGCGGCCCAGACAATATTAATAAGCTTATTATGAGTTTTTCTAGGTTTTCTTTATCAGTTCCTCTCCTTTTCTTCATGCTCTGACTGATCGTACAAAATAAAATAAAATAAATGACAATATAGCCTAACCTAGCCTCTTGACTCTTTATTTATTTTACACCCCATTACATGGACGTTTATCTCTCATATACACATACATCTTGTAATTAATTAGTCAACACAACTAATTATGCTAATCCGTAGACTTATTCTCACATGGAAACGTTAGGCGCTTATAATAATGTCAAATGCCACACTTTGCGATTGTCGGGTTATTACTTCCAGGACTGACATTAGGCAACACCCTCAGTGACCAGATCAGTGACGAACCAGCAGCCCCGAGCTCGGATCCAAGACCCAGCGAGTTTAACCGTTTTTTTTTTAATTAAATTTTCAAGTATAGGCAACCACATTGAACAGCATATATTGAAACGCGTACATTAAAACGTTACTTTATTGAGTTATAATTTAGTATATAATATAATAGCACCGACATGATCCACCTGTAAAACGATTTCCGGCTTCAATTTCAAACGTAGTAGGCCTACGTACTTTCTCTGTGACATGGAAGTCTGCACGGAAAAAACTTCATCTCGCTGAGCCCAACGTGGTTCAAAACTTTTGTTGTTTTCGACGTTTCGTTGTGTATGGCTTGGCAGCGGAAGTCAGACCACCTCCTTTGATCAAGGATAGGGACTGGACGGAAATTACTGAAGAGGCGTGGGGACATGTTTGGCCCGAAAATGTTCAGTCAGTATAGGAAACGAAAACCTGTGTCGGTCAGGCTATTTTCAACAAACGTCCCCTGGTAGACATGATCATTCTTATCTAACGTCGACATGCCTCTGGTTGTTCTTCGCCAACATCACAAGCATAGCTAATCTGACAAATATTCCTCTGAAAAAACATTTGTTTTTCTCTGATTTGAAAATAGTGTAAAGGAACTGTTCCCTCAACTGAAAAAAGAAAAACTTGATAGAGTGCTTACGCTGATAATCGCGAAGCGCTTTATTCCGCGACGAGACGCTATACGCAAAATCTTGTAACGCGTCCATGATTTAGCCATTGCCGTAACGATGACAACTGGACTCAGTTATGATTAATGTTAACATGGATAAATTTATTACAGTACACTTATAAGGTCGCTGACAAGGTAACCTTTAATGTCCAGATAAAAATAACATCTCTAAACGTATAACAAAACGTATCCTCATGATTATTCGTGCGCCAGTTCAATTCTCTCTCCCACAACCAATTTCAGTTTAAACGACGAACTTTATTGTTGCAAATACATAACAAATGTAATGAAAGTGAACAGTTGTCTTCGGCAGTTAAAACTGGACCATTTGCAAATGTCAGTGTTTAGTTTACAATCTGAATTTCGATTGTTGCATTTATAAAACTGACTATAGCATGTCGAAATGGGGTAATGTTTCCGTTAACCAACTGTCCAAAAATACGTGGAGGTGTTCAATTTCAGCAAGAAATCTGCGTTCTCGCTGGTCAATTAAGGTATTGTTGCCAGCAAGAGGATCTCTTCCAAATAACTTGTTCTTGTGAGATTCCCTCCAGTGGCTTCGTATTCGGTGATTGCCTCCTGCATAGTCGGCACTCCATCTTGTAATAGCCGTGCTACTCTATTCGTCCGGCGAGCTAGATCATCCGGTATACGGGAGACAATACCTATTAAAATGAAGCAAAAAATTATGACTCAAAATTCATGAGAAACAATGATAAAATGATGGTATACGAAAATACCACAAAGGATACGCGAGACCTAGGCTAAGCTCAATTATCCTGAGTGGCTACTTCTATGAGAGGTGTACGAATGTATATCACTTGAAAAGGTCACCCTTTCATGAAAAAATCGCTTAACACAGTCGAAATTTCATTTCACCTGAAAACACCTAGACATGGATCGATAATATAGTAAATGATGCGATAGGAGAATCGGTAGAATGCCAAGAATTTGTCACGAAAATCCCTAATAGCGGGTCATTTTCCTGGAATATAACATTGACTCATATTTCAAACCTGGATCGCACAACATCTTATTGGAATATCCCATCCCAACCTCTATCGACACCCGACGCGGAGCGGCGGTTGATGCGCAGCGCCAATGTTCGAGAGCGTCGTCGTTTGCCGTAATTATGAGCGCAGGCATGCTCCGGCCTTATTTTTTTCTTTACATTGCGCATGCGCTTTTATCCCCCGCATTGGCACTCTGAATCACTGGAACAAAATGATATTCTTGGAAGTTCTGTTTCTCAGATAAACTCTGACCTTGAAAATAAGTCAAAGCCCCTTAATATGTTTGTGTTCGGGATGAAACCGGTGCTGCGTGCCAGCAGTACGCTGGCTTGTTTATTGTGTCAAGGCCAAGAGTCAACTCCCCCCCCCCGTCACAAAATAAGTGCGTCGCTGAAAATTCGGCTGCGCGTGCTGCTGCCATGGCCACGAGCAGCCAGTGCAATGGGGCCATTGACACTTGTGATGACGAAGAGTGGTACCTTAAAATACCTTATGAAAAACCCATCTACTATGAACAATGAACTGTCATTTTCTTGAAATTATAAAGCTGCGCGAGCTTATAGGCCTATTCTCAACTGCGGACCGTCCTGGTATACTTGAGGTTCTTACGTCATTCTTGCGTCACAGCGCCGTGGAACACTATGGGCACAAAGGCCTCTATTATTATCACTCACCGTGCGCCCACTTTTTGCAACACATACGCTGAGTGAGCGTAAAGATACCCATATCAGTCTTCCGCGTAATGTTGAAAAATTAGCCGAATTTCCCAGCCGCACAGCTAAATATTCAAATATTCATGAAATAGTTGCAGATTCAATTTCCTTGTATGTTCCTCTTTCCATTATGATATTTCGGCAATAATTTCATGAAGAAATTCTTAAAATACCGAAGCGATAACCTATGCAAAAAAACACACCAACAGCACAAACGATCGTAAACTCATCATTTCATAACAATATGAGAGAAAATTACAAAACTAAAACGATAGAATTTTAGTTAATCTTCATGAGATGCCTAATCTCAAATATTGGAGGAATGATTTGATCCGGCGGGTTTTTTCAGATGTATTTTTCATTTTATGATGTGCCGAATAAGCTCGATTCCCATAGAAAACATGGCCTTAGTGCGCGTCCGAAGTACCGAAATGATTGCACACTTCTCGCCGGTTCAAATTCCTCAATTCTGAACCAATGATGATGAAAAGTGGCACGGTGATCTTTGATTTATAAGCAAAAATCGCACGGATTTTAGATTTTTGAATTTCTTCGTAAAATGTGTTTTATTGGCATTTTATTTATTCTGATCACTGAAATATACTGTTGCCGTCAATAATTGCGATCTGACGGCGTTTACATGTGCAGAACAAGGGTCTGAAATTGACGCAAATGAATCAGCAAGTGTCTCATAAATTGTACAGACCAAATACCTGTCAATTTGTTGTCTTTTATAAAAAAAAATTGGGTGAATATGAACCATAAACATCGCAGTAAATTGGTAAAAATAACACGAAACGGAAGCGAACTGGTGTAGAGTCTCCACTGTGAACGTGCGGTGAACGTTATCGATCGATATTCTTTTGTTGGAAATTGATACAATCTTACAAGTGTTGCATACCCCGTGGATCGCCTGCTGGCGCCAAACTAGTCCAAAGTGTGCCCAAATATGCTGAGACATAAAAGCATCACCAAAACTAAACAAACTGTCTTCGATTCAATTTGAATGGAAGAAAACAACAGATACGTTGATTTTATGGTACATAAGTCAATATAAATACGGTCTTATGGAAAAATTCATGACGTAACCTGAAGATACGAGCGGCAGGCGAGCAGATTTCGATCGATATTTTATTGAAATGAAATTTGATACAATGTTCGCTGTCGTCACTAGCAACCATTCCAGCCCAAAGCGTTGTCCGGCTGGGGGCGCTGTACTGAACGTTTCAGAGCCCTTTTTGCCAAGAGTGAAACAAATAATTGAAGTTCGGATTTTTCAACCATCAAACCAATATTCAAAGTTTCAACATACGTAAATGACATAACTTTTAGTGCTTTTTTCGCACAATTTTTGTATCTTCGCTCTTCAGTATTCTCATCTCTCATTCACCTCACTCACGTGCGTTTCTCCTACTGACGTCACTCCGCCGTCAATAATTCTTGAACACGCGTTCTATATCACTTTCAATGGTACAGCTAAATGTATGAGATATATGTGCTTAAAGTTGAAGGTTTTTCTTAGAAAATAAATATTATAATCATTATTGTTGTTGTTGTTACTATTATAAGTCACCATCGAGACTATAGACCTATAGACTTGCGTTTGCCTAGTCACAAATGTACGACGAGTTCAAATAAAGTTCTCGCCAGAATACAATGTACTTGCGCTGCAAATGGCTCGCGTTGTGCTTGTCATAGTTTTTCTGCAACACGCAAGGTAAACTTTTTATTGAGTTTGTAGGTCAATTGGGGAATGATAAAGACGAAAAATAAGCTCATACCTTCCAAGGGATGACTGTTCCATGAACTTATGACCAACTTGACGCCTTCCTCTACAATTATAGTTGTGACGAAGGAAACACAAAATCGATGCATTTCATCACTCATATCTATTACCTGAAGACGCTGCAGATCGATCAGGGCATTTTTCACGGGGTAGTTTACACGTTGGTTTATTTCCGGCCATTTTCGTTCAGCTCGTAAATTTTCCAGCGATCTGGTCTGAGTATAAGCCTGTTTCCGTGTATCAGTTCGGTAATTCTTCAGCTTGTTCTGAATAAAGCCTGTTAAGCAAAATTCAGTTCCATGGTCAGATCTGAGTGTATTCCAAATTCCATGGTTTAGCAAAATATCACGGAATTTCCCATATATTTGTATGGGATTCTTTATTGGGAGGATAATATAGTCAATTATTTGGCGACTATAGCCATCTGAAAACACGACTTCGGTTACGCCAAACCGAACAAGTTTTTCATTTTGGTCGACGTGCAACTTGTCCCCATGATACGCCGCATAATACGGAATGGGTTGGTCTGCCGAACGGTGTCATTCCTCCTACGTTCATGGTACTCTGGATTGACTCTCCTCAGACTTGCCTGCACGCGATATCGGCCAACCATGAAACCTTTGGAACGTAAATATCCTTGCATCATTTTTACACCATACGCAGCTCCCACTTGCTCGATCGACCGTGATATAATGCTGTCTAGGTTACCGTCAGACATTTGATGTATATCTCTGTTTTTGCAATATCTCCGAATATTTCTTTCGGAAAATCCCCTCCTTTCGGGAAACGCCCTCCTGAGAACTTGACTGATCTCCTTATGGGTTCGACCATTTGAAATCATTGCTCGCACGAGGTTTTCATCGATTAATTTATCAGCATCCATTCCTTTGGAAAAAGGTGTGCAGCGATCAATCCAGTAAACAAATTTGCACTCGTACTCCCTGACACAAATACTAACACAAATAGTAACTGTCGAAACGAAATCTGGCGCCAAATTAGAGTCCAAGCGCGGGATGACAAATTTTAATGACATTGTATCCAGTATTGTGCGTCGGACTCTCTTTGATGTATGGATTGGCTACGCTTCATGCCACTGCGCATGTCTACACTAAATTGGAAATAAGAAATAGCCTGTATTTCCTATTTTCAATTTACGTCGGGCTGGTGAGTGAACAAGGTTTCGCGTTGGCCGCAATCTGCTAGCCGGAATTACCATTATGCTTATTTCGAAATCATACGCTATATTAGAAATAGGAAATAGAAATATGAGTGTATTTCAATATTAAATAGATTTAGCGTACAAGAAAAATCAACAAAAATCTATTTTCTAATTTCTTTATGAAAATTTCGTTGTGGTAACAGATTGGCCGCGTTTTGTCACGGATTTCACTTGCTCACCGTGCATACATGTCAGCAGGCGTAGCAAGCACACCGTGACCTGATTGTCCCTTGCAAGGTAGACGCACTTTTCAACTAGGTCACGTGACGACAAACCTTTGACCTCGTTTATCAACATGGCTGTTATGTGGATTAGGATTGCCAAGACAGGACGAAATATGCATCGAGTGTCGATTCTTAGATCGCACCTGCAGGGAACAGGGGAGACTTGGGGAACAAAGCCATCTCCATTTCTATCCAGGACGTCTGCAAGGAACACTTCATCCGCAGCGGGGGACGAATGGTTCTCAAAATGCCGGAGTGTCCGAGTTCTGGACTCAGAGATGAACTACTACGACTCGGCGCCACCCCAGGCAGAGTTCAAACGAAATGCTGTCGTGTTTCTCCATGGAAATCCAACATCGTCCTTCCTCTGGCGCAATGTCATACCTCACGTTGAGGGCGTGGCAAGGTGCCTGGCGCCTGATTTGATCGGGATGGGGAAATCTGCCAAACTCCCGAGTCACTCGTACCGATTTGTGGATCACTACCGCTATCTCTCTGCATGGATGGAAGCTGTTGGGCTCCCCGAGAAGGTCACCATAGTATGCCACGACTGGGGTTCGGGTCTAGGGCTTCATTGGTGCCACCAACACCAACAACGTGTGCAGGCAATAGTGCATATGGAAAGCATTGTTGCTGTCGTCAAGTCGTGGGATTCCTTCCCCGAGATCGCCCGCAACATATTTCAAGGGATGCGCTCGGAAAATGGCGAAGAAATTGTTCTGAAGAAGAACATGTTTGTGGAACGGCTTCTCCCGGGGGCTATCATCCGAGAGCTATCCGAAGATGAGATGAATGCATACCGAATGCCCTTTCTCGATGAAGGAGAGAGCCGCCGACCAACGCTAACTTGGCCTCGAGAAATCCCAGTTCGCACAGAGGGTCCCCAAGACGTCGTAGATATTGTCGATGCTTATTCCTCGTGGTTAGCTCAGAGCAAAGACATCCCGAAACTATACATACACGCACAGCCCGGCTTTTTCAGCGGATACATCAAGGCTGTGACTAAAAATTGGCCAAATCACCGCGTCGTTACGGTCAAAGGGTTGCATTTTGTGCAAGAAGATTCACCGAAAGAAATTGGTACAGCTATCGAGGAGTTTCTGGTGAAAGATATCTACAAACAGTAACAAAATGGTTCACTCCATTAGATCTTTCCGAGGCAAGAGACTATATAATAATATCTGTAGACCTAAAGAGACCAGCTAGGTGACGACAATTTCAGATACAAAGTGTGATTGATGTCTAAATATGCAATGACGTAGACCTTTTTTTGTTATCCACGTACACCTATCATGATGTGAAAGCATTTTAATTCACAAGTTCAAGGGGTTTAGAAGTGAAAGTCATGGTTGCCATCCTAGGAAGTCGGTTACAGGATCCGGCCATTCGATCTGTGGACCATCTGACCTCTCCACTCCCCATCTCCTTACTTAAACTAAAAGTTTTCCGGTGGACTTTTATTTTCTTTTGCTAAAACCCCTGAATAGACGACATTACATCGTAGTGATCGAGTATTCTTTCTAACCTAGTTCTTGGAAGACATTACAGATTCTTAGACTATGGTCAATGAGTGAAGACAAGTGTTACAGATTTGAATCGCCTGGGCCGTGGTTAAAGACGTACAACTTTTGGTTTGGTAGAGGTATAACGCAGGAAATGCCTTGAGAAGAATAAAAATTGATGTTACTCTATGATTTTTTTAGATATCGTCTGTAATGATATCATTTGACCCAGGGTATCGCAAACAATATTCGCCTTGAAGTTACGATAAATAAATGTCATGTATTAATCATTTCTACTATATAAGCCGTACCTGTGTCTTGTGTGTGCCTCTGTACATTGAGGTAGCAGCGATAAGTTTACCTCTACTATCACTGTACATATCTGTTAATTCCCCAACCCCCTTCATAATTTATTCCATCGATCACTAACGCGGATCCTCATCACTCGACTGACCAAATAACTCCGCATTTTACCTTATGAGCTGCTAACTAGTTATTTGGTCAGGGCGACAATCCTCCGCGTACACAGACATACACAGATCTACATCTACCCATGAAGTAAAATCCATGATCTATCATCAAATTTCAGGAGAGTAGCATGCATTTGACAAGTATAAGGTATATGCGCCTTACAGCGAACGCCGATGAAGTATTTGTAGCGGTCATCTCAGGCGAACAGATATAAAATAATTTAGGTGGCCGAGAGGAACTCCATCGAGGCAGGAACACACTGCACAAGATGGCGCCACACAATATACATTTATCTTTGTTCACTCATATCTTCAATGATCTCTGTTGACCCGTACTTTTCGTACGACCATGCTATATACATAGGCATTATTAGAAGATGGGTTTTCAGTGAACTGTTTTGTTTTGTTGTTCTTACTTGGTCTTCATGATTTTCCAGATCCCATCAGTTTGTTCGATGCTCAACACCACGTCGCGGCTATTACACGCAGCGTCTTTGGAACAACGGACGGTATTTATTGCTCACTTTACAATGAATTTTAAATCATAATTACTGAAAGTCACTAAGCATTAGCGTTCCTAATTAGGGTTATATGTCTTGATTGACTTGACCAAAGTTGACGTAAACTCGCTATGTGCATGGAAAATACTATGACACAACATTATTGAAAGTCATTCTGCATTTTTACTCAAGCAAATACAAATGTTCATATTTAATTAACTTTTCTAATTAGGGATATATACCTGGATTAACTTGATCAAAGTTGGCGAAACATACTATATACATTGATGATATTAGTTTAAAACAATATTGAAAGTCATTTAGCATTTTCACTTCAGATAATCACTGATTTGCATATTGAACAAACCTTCCCAATTAGGGATACATATGTGTATTGGCATGATCAAAGTTGACGAAACTTGCTGTGTATATTTGAGCTTTACTAATATAACAATCATGAAAGTTGTTTTATCAGTTTTAGATGAACTTATCACCAATTTGCATATTTAACGAACTTTCCTTATTAGGGATAAATATCTAGATTGAAATGACCAAAAGATGCTAAGTTAAAACACTATTGAAAGTCATTTAGCATTTTTACTTCAGCTAATTACTAATTTGCAAATTGTTGAAACTTGCTCTGTACATTGAAGAAACTATATAATGGCAAAAAAAGTCGGTTTAGATTTTCAGATCATCTAATGACTAATTTGCATATTCAACGAACTTTTTTAATTAGAGATATATCTGGATTGGCTTAATCAAAGTTGGCAAAACGTGCTACGTACGTTGAAGATACTACGATATAAAATTATTGAAATAGTTTAGCATTTCTATTTATTTATTTGCATATTTAACGAGCTTTTCTAATTAGCGATCTTGATTGACTTCATCAAAGTAGATGAAACCAGCCATGTACATTGAATAAATATGATAAAATATTAATAATTTTTTTTAGCATTTTTACATCAGCAAGTTACTGATTTGCATATTTAACTAAGTTTCCTAATTAGCGATGTAAGATTGGAAGGACTCTAAAAAAAGTTTATGAGACTTGCTGTGTATATTGATGAGACAATTATGTTGTATCAGAACACGATTGGAACTAATTTGGGATAATTGGATTTTCATATTTTTTAAATTTCTCAAAAGTGTTAGGTGCCAGATAGCTGAATTATGCAATAATACAAGTAACTCATAAAAACAAGTGTGTAATGTAAAAAGAAAAGCAGGTGAGATTACATTTGTAGATTAAATCGGCATTACTTCACCATCCAATTATCCCAAATTAGTTCCAATTGTGTTATCAGTGAAATAATAATTTGCATTTTCATGATATCAGCTAATTTATTATTTGTATATCTAATGAACTTTCAGTTTTGCATATATAGCTTGACGTACTTGACCAAAGGCCATAAAGCTGGTGATACAACGCAGCAGTCAAAGAAATTTAGCATTTTTATTTGAACTAATTACATATTTATATACTTCATGAGCTTTGGAATTAATCTGTGGTGAATATTGTTCACGATATTGATATAACACTTTCAATGAAGTTGGAAACAGGTGGCAAAAGTTAAATTCACAGACAACTGCAATACATACTGAAACACGTGAGCATTTTAAAAGGGTCATATCTGGTTAGTTAGCGGCCGATCAAGCCACGGAACAATATGTTTTCCCTTTATTTAATCAGTTTAATCCAGCGAAACACAAAATAGACGTGCGGGAATTCTAACGATCTCAGAGATTCATTCGAGAGCAAGTGTTTTACAGTAATTACTGTTTGTACACGTCTTTCAACAAAAATTCCTTGATAGCCAAGCCAATTTCTGTCGGGCAGTCTTCTGGTATCGAGAGCCGACCCTTGACCGTAACGAATCGGTTATTTGGCCAATGTTTTATCATTTTTTCTACGAAACTGGTGAAAAAACCAGGCCGCGCTAGAATAGATAGCTTTGGAATATCTTTGCTCCGAGCTGCCCATTCATAGAAAGCATCCACAATGTCTACAACGTCTTGAGGTCCCTCCGTGCGTATGGGCAGTTCGCGTGCCCAGGTGAGCGTTGGTCGGCGGCCCTCTCCTTCATCGAGATATGGCATTCTGTAAGCATTCATTTCATCTTTTGATAAATCTCGGATGATGCCCGCGGGAAGCAGTGCCTCCACAAACATATTCCTCTTTAATATAATGTCTTCTCCGTTTTCCGAGCGCATCCCCTGAAATATGTTTCGTTCTGTTCCGGTACGAGGGTCGCACCACGATACTGACGGCTTGGGGACCACGTCCCACGAATGGAACACCGCAGCAATGCTTTCCATATGCACAATTGCTTGCACGCGGTGTTGGTGTTTATGGCACCAGTGAAGCCCTAGACCAGAACCCCACGCATTTCCGACAATGGTCACCTTGTCGGGAAGGTCAACAGAGTCCATCCAAGCAGAGAGATAGCGGTAGTGATCCACAAATCGATACGAATGACTCGGGAGTTTGGCAGATTTCCCCATTCCGATCAAATCAGGCGCCAAGCACCTTGCCACGCCCTCAACGTGTGGAAGGACATTTCGCCAGAGGAAGGATGATGTGGGATTTCCATGGAGGAACACCACGGCGTTCGGTTTGACCTCTTGTTGAAATGGCGCCGAGTCATAGTAGTTCATCTCAGAGTCCAAAACTTTGACTTTGCGACACTTTGAGAACCATTCCTCCCCACCTGCGTATGAGGTGTTCCTTGCAGACACCTGTGATAGCAATTGAAGTCGCCCAAATCCTAATAGGACCCTTTGTAATGTCGATCCTGCTCCTTGGAGACGGTAGGGTTGCAAGACTGATAGTCGATTCATTTTTCCCGGTCTGGTCGGATCAGTACATTCAGACTTGCCTTGCTTGCAAAATTAGGTCGTCCAAAGTTGAAAGGTTATCGTACGGAGCGTTCACACTTTTGTTGGCGGTTTCTGATCGAAGCGCTGCACAAATTTCTGGACGTGAAAAGTTACTATAAAGTAGTCAATAATTTTCACAAGCAGGACCGGTGATAAATGACATCAAATGCGTTTTGTAATCATTACTGAGCCAAATACAGAATTTAAAATTATGGTTTCATTTAAATTTTTACCATGATTCTGAATGAGTGAAACACAGGTGAACTGGACATGAATAATCTAAAAATATGATATTATTTTCGTAATTATCAAAAATAATAAATCGTAATTATGAAATATTGATATCACTGAAACCGAGTTTCCGGGTTGAGCTTCCTTTCTGCGGAGTAGCACTCGATAAAATAGCTGTACGTGTATGAGTTGTGTAATGACATAGGCGGCCGGGAGGTTCCGTAATACTCCTAGTTAATTGGGCGGAACTTGGCGAGTGCGACTTTCTTGTTTACAAACAATGTATTTCATGCATGATATATAGATGCATCAAGTCAACATAGCTGCAACATTTTGATTTTACGACATTCATTGTTAACAAACATGTTTTAACTTTCATCAATCGCCAACGTACCCTAGTGTTTACATCGGTCGTAGGTGTCCCTGGCAACCTTGGAGCAGAGTTCCGATGACTGCCTCCCTTTAATTTCCCTCATAGAATTGACACAGTAGCCGGCGTTTTGAATTTCAAATGTCGGTAAATGTAATTTGTTTCCATGATTGCACCAAAATTTCCATGGTGACCCCTGATTTTTATTCTTGCTTTGGTAAGACAACATATGGTTGAAAGTTTCACATTTGCCGATATTTGGAATTAATAATGGCTGGCATCGCCGTGTTACCTCTATTGGGAAAATTAAAATTTGCGATTTTGAAAATATGTCTGAAAAACTTACTCAAAGAGCTTTATAGTGAGCCTCCACAAGTGGTAGATCAGCAAAGAAATGTAAAAGTTTGAGAGTTCAAATAGCTATCCCGAGGTACACTCTACCTTGAAAGAACATATGAATAAGCTTTGAAAGCTATCACACCAGTGTTTCAAAAAACATGTTTTGACAAAATTTGGCCCTTAATATTAAATATCAAAAATTTGGCCTATTACATATTAAAATTTCATCATCGTTTTGACATATCATGATAATGTCATCTAAAGAGATGAAATTGAGACCTGTTGGACAAGTGATAAAAAGGAAAAGTTTTTTCAAAAATACAAATAAGCAACATTTAAGCCAATTTGAACAAATATCAAATACATGGTGCCTACCAACAGTTATATGAAATATCATGTTATAAATGGACATTTTTGTAATTTATTAAAAATCATAACACTATGATTTTTCTCCCTTCTGCCAGCCACATCTTTTACTAGAGACCACTCATTTCTGGATAATCTTCCAAACATCCTTCATACCAAAGTTGGTCACATTTGGTGCGATAATTTTTATATTCCACAAATTTGGTGCACACACATAGACTGACAGAATGATGACATCGGTCCCCTTGTATGCTTTTGGCACATGGGGGATGGCAAAGTGTGAGTACAGTGTACAAATGACATAATTTTAGAGGGCACCAGCTCAGCTAAGGTCAACGGGCCGGGGGTGGGGGGGGAAGGGAAGGCTCCTCCATCACCTACTATTAGGTGTTATACTCCCATTTCTCCATGTATATGTCAACACTAACCATTGGAGACCATGGGTTTGGGCCAAACCATGGTGGTGAAAGGGTTATGTTGGAACGCTAGGAGCTGACTTCATCAACTTAATCTGCCCCTTGGTGTCAATACATAGAAGTCGTTCTTTGGTGACTTGATAGATGATACAGTAGATTTCCGATTGATGACAGGCAAAATGAAGTAGACACAGACCATTAAAATACTTACAGTACAGAAGTTTTCAAATATGTATTTATTCAGTCACTATGAAAAAGGGCAAAAAAGATCTCTTTGGGTGAACTGTGATGTTTGAGCCACACCTTACAGTGGAGTAGTATCAAAAAAAAATAACCCCTACAGAAAGGTTCCAGTACTCGCAGTCTCATCAATCTGACACAAGTAACATTACCAACAAGAAAATAAGATTTAAGAGTTCTGAGTCTATTATTTGAGAGGAGCCATGCCTAGCTTGGCCCTCAGTGCATTAGCTTCAGCAATATCAGGATCTTCATTTGTGGCATGTCTGCTTTCCCTGTGTTCTCTATCCTTGTCTTTTTCCTTCCTCTTCTTCTTGTGTTTGCGTGGCCTGCAAGAAATTTGAACATTTTCTGTTAGCTCTTCCATTTCTTTGTTTCAATGTTTTCCTGATGAAAAGTTCAGTTTAACTTGCTTGTCAGCTTGTCTGTAATTTTGTTGCAGTCTTAATCACATTGATAATCTTTCCATTTGAACCTTGGCTAAATGACTGTCTGGTGTGTTATTCTGTTTGTTTGTGGTTTGTGTAATTATGATAATACCTAGAATGAAAACACTACTAGTTAAGTTGTTATACTAGTTGTAATCAAGGCCTTACAAAAACGCTTTTGTATCTACATATCAAACAACAAACTATTGACAAAAAATCCTAATGACTTGGGACTTTCAAGCCAAGCATGGTGAGTAGATTTTGTTCTGGCCAATGCAATCATTTTTTGCAGTGAAAGGTTCATTAGTATGCCATTATGCAAATATTTCAAACCTATTAAGGTAGTATGGCCTTTAAAGTCTTAACCTTCTGTTCAAATTTACCTCAAGGTATCTTTCAACCATTCTCTTTCAAAATCAAAAATAAAAACCGGGGGGGTCACATGCAAATATTGGCGCTAGAGAAACAAATTACCCAAGATTTACCGATATTTGCAATTCATAATAGCCAGCATTGTTGTGTTAACTTTAGTGAGAAAAATGAAAATTTCGATTTTTCGAATGAAGACAGTGAAAATTTTTCTAAAACCAAGAGCTTTAAAGTTAGCCCCAACAAGTGTTAGATCAGAAAAGAATTGTAAAAGTTTAAGACTCTGGATATGTGTCTCCAAGGTGTATTCTACCTTTACACCATGATTAAGGTCTTCTCTAACCAGCTGTCTTACCTGCTGAGATAATCGCTATGCACAACAAAATACCTGGTATTCTGTTCTTAGCCATTTTTTTTACCTCCAGCATAGGCCCAACAAAATCATCAAGCATTGTTTCTCATGTGAAAGTCTGAGCATTAAAAAAAATTCAATCATAGGCAAGAAATTTAAACTGGATGTACCTGTCATCTGGTGATGGCGAATGATGGTGTCTACTACGATGATGGCGATTTTCATCTCTATGTCTGTGACCTATTTACATGGAAACAAAAGATATTTGCATGTTAACCAATGAAGACATGATGATGGAATGGATTCAGAGATGACAACAGCAATGGTTAACTTTGATCCAATTTAACTTCTCACTACAAGGGATTTAACAGGCATGCACCTCATCTCTGTTCTAATGGCAGTCTATTCATATGGTAATTACTGAACAAAAAACAGTATTTTCAAAACAGCGTAGTTTAATGCACAAATTGTCAATTTACGTTGACTCATCAACCTTCCAACTTTCTAAGATGTACTTGGGCTAGTTTTCCTTTTTTGATGAGGTACTGTTCATTTTCTTAAGATAAATCCCAGACCATTGACTAATGACATGAGACAACTATACATTTGAATGAAAAATCTGTCACTGCACTTAAATTTGCATACAATACTGTAATTCATAACTTCATTACTCCACCAAAGTTGGAAAGTTGGCTGCAAGTGAAATACACTGGAGTAGTACCTGGTGACCTGTGTCTCCTTTCCCTGTCTCTTGATCTGCTTCGTCGCCGCCTTGGACTGCGACTTCTGCTTCGTCGACGATAGCTATCCCTCCTCGGTGAAGGTGACCTACTTCTCCTGCAAATTGAGGTGAAAATTCACAAGGATTTCACTCATCTATCCAAGAAGTTAACTTTTTTCTTGCAGACTAACTAAGTCAATATGTGCCTTAAAAGTGAAAGACTTAAACTTTCGCTAAAATTTTCCTCGATGAAACTTTCAACATTCTCGTACCAAATAAAGAATAAAACTTGGGTCATTGTGCAAAATTGAATACTGGAGAAACAAATTCACAATGGCCGCTTTCCCTGTGTTAATTAGTATTCAGAAAAATAAAATTTGATTTCGAAGAACTAAGATGTTGAAATTTTTTTTAAGCCAAGAGCTCTAAAATGAACCTCCATAATGAACCTCCACAATGGTATATATTTGAGAGTGCGAATAGCTTTTCAAAATGTGCATTCTATCTTAACCCTTTCACCCCCAGTTCCCTGTATACAGATCCAACTTTACCATAGAAAACAATGGTTTTGGGACAAACCATGGTGGTGAAAGTGTTAAAACACAATTGATTTCAAATATGCTTTCTGACAAGCAAAACTATCAAAACATTACTGAGAAACTAATCAATTACTTTGCTTCACAATACACCAGAAAAATTTGTGACTCTTCTTACCGTCTGTGTGGTGATCTGCTTCTACTTCTCCTATACCTGGGAGATGGACTACGCTTTGGTTTATCCAGATCTCTGTAGTTGTGTCGATGCTCTGGTGAAGGCACATGATTTGCCTCCTGGTAAATGAGAAACAAAATACAGATAACTAATAATTGTCAAAGAAGGATTTGGAATTCAGTCAAAGGTAGCATACTTCAAAGGCTGGCATTAAATCTGCAGAAATACACTGTATACTGCATAAAATATATTCACCATGATTTCATGGATTTTAAAGAATGAGTACTTGTCAAAGTCCCACATTTCCTGAAGAAGTATTTCTCATTTCTTGTTTCATGAACAAAGAATTTCTTCATAGTACCTCTACCCTGTGTGAATTTGTCTGTGCAGGATTCCAAGAAAATAAACTTGGTGCAAACTTTACAACTTTCTTATTAAAGTTAGTAAAATGGTGCCCCTAATTTGATTTAACTATATGACATAGGACGGTATTGAACTGTACCAACACTGATCACTTACCTCCATTTCTATTTCATCTTCACTTTCTTCAATATCATCCAGATCTTCTTCCAAGGCACTGACCTGAAATGATTTTCATGAAATCTAGGATATTGATACTGGTTGCAGATTTATGTAAGTTTAAAGAAAAAGAGTTTGCAGCAATTTTTAACTATGAATATGTAACATTAACAAGCATACATTGAGGCAACAGCAAATGCACCATTTTGCAAGTTTTGCTGTAAAGTTCTTAAATGGAAGAACAGTTTTAATGTATGCACAGAAGTAGATAGTAAAACTTCAGTGGAATTAAAAAGATACAATGCACAAACAGTGTTTCATCTAGGCTGTGAGAATGTGGGATTCCAAAATTATATATATATATTCATGTATCTGTGTGTCGGTCCAAGAGAATGTCAGTGGTTTTATGCACGGCTGGTTGGTGGTGAACTTGAATCTGTCAAACAGGACCACTACAACTTTCTACCTACCCTCGGCTCTAATTGGTTGGATTCCTCCAATACTTGTCTCTTCTGCAGTCTGGGTAAGATGATGTCACAAACTCTCTCTTCTCTCAGTAGGTTATCGATAAACTCATCAACATGTGACAACTCAAATGCTGAAATGTGATACAAGAATTTTGTCAAACACTTGAACAACTCTTGCTATGAACATACAATCATCTGTCATTGCTGACAAGTCTTACTACTGGAAACTTAAAAATTACTAAACAATGAAAGAAATGTCTATTTTGCAATGATTTAGGACTGATGTTAGATTGCTACTAAAATGACACATTCCCATACCTCAAATCACAAAGCTCAACTAAAAGGATTGGTATGAATATTGCACATGTTGATCACTTACATCCTGTTGAATTGAGAACTTTGATTTTTCTATAGTCATTGTACAGTGGCTCCAGATACTTATAACAGTCAAGAGAGTTTCCAACAAGTCGCATGTACAGAGCTCCAAGACATCTAACATATCTGGAATAGAGAGTAATAAATATTTGCTTAACAGAGACAGAAGTATGTGTTTAAGCAATACTGTACTGCCTTTGACTCATAATGGACGAAGCAAACTCAGCACAACATATGACGGCGAAGCCCGTTACGTTATTGAGTGCAAAGTTTGTTTGATTCCATTATGGGTCAGGAGAGGGTACATTGCTATTGTTTTATAGTTTTTGGCAATGCCAGTGAATTTGTAGAAGTAGAAAATACCTAGGGCCATAATACTATGAGGTTATTACGAAAATACCGCAAAGGATGCACGAGGACATTGGCGCAACGTATCGCCCGACGCAAAGCGGAGGGCGATGCGTGGCGCCAATGTCCGAGTGCATCCTTTGCGGTATTTTCGTGATAACCTTATTATTATAAATCTTACATTCATGACTGGGACATCAAATTGTCAGAGTAATGACCATTTTCATGCAATGTCTACAATTTTTCTTCCGATTTTATCGCGCCAGTGTGGAACACCATCTCGGACGCGCTTCTGCAAGTTTTGGAGTGTGTGCACAACACATGTACGTACGTATAGAACGGCGGATACAGCCGCAGGGGATGGGGTGCCTGGAAACCGTTCTTGTTACGGAACGGGCGTTCCGTACGGCTTTTTTAGCGCACGCAAAAATTCTATTGTTCTCGATGGTAGATGTATAATAATGGACATTCTGGAACGGTTTCAAGGGACCCATTGGACGAGTGCCAGAACAAGTCTCGCGCGCGCTCTGTACGTCCATGTGTAGTGCACAAAACTTGCAGAAGCGCGTCCGAGATAGCGTTCCACACTAGCGCGATAATATCGGCAGGAAAATTGTTGACATTGCACTAAAACTGTCACTACTCTGACATTTTGTTGCCTCACTCACAAATGTAAGAAGTATAATAATAAGGTTATCACGAAAATACCGCAAAGGATGCACTCGGACATTGGCGCCACGCATCGCCCTCCGCTTCGCGTCGGGCGATACGCTGCGCCAATGTCCTCGTGCATCCTTCGCGGTATTTTCGTAATAACCTCATAATCTTATAAATTACCAGTAATAATTTGGGAATGAGACCACAAAATTCATTGGTACTGACAATTCCATAATGTAATAAATATTTGTGTAAAAGTGTGCACAGAAGTCATTACAAACTCCAAATTTCAATTTGCTACTTGTTCGTATGAGAGACAATTTGAGTATGACCTGATATCACACACACACACAAACACACACTGCACCAGTCTCTAACATACAAGAGTTTTGCAAAAAGACTGGAATTTTCTTCGGTTTGTTGGTATTAATAGGAATAAAGGTCTCTGTGCTGTCTATAATCATTTATGTATGGGCTTGGGCAAAAAGTAAGCAAAATTAACATACTCAGCTATGCCTTGGAAATTAATTTTTGGCTATTCTTTCACCCTTGCCCATAAATGAATGTTAATGTCAGCACATCATCTTCATTGCTTCAATATATTCTTTCTGTTACGACATCAGAGTTGAAAATATGGACAGCATCATGCAATGTTCCTTTTACTCTGAACAATACACAGACACAAAATATTCAACAAGTTACTAGCACGGAGCTAGAAGCAAGATCTCCCTTTTACTTCCATGCTATCAACTAATTGCTAGTGACATACTCACTTGAAGTCTTCATTTCTGATAAACTCTACGATGATATCTTTCTCTGGCTGGATTTGAAGCATCTTGAGGACAAGACACAGGAAAGGAGCTGGTTTAACATTTCCACCATAAACTCCCCCAACATACTTCAGTTCCATTGCTTTGTCAACCAGGAGTTCAGCTGAGAAACAAATGCCAGTCAGAGTCATTGTTTAGGACATAGTCCTTGAGGGATCGTTGTTTTGGATGATGTTAACAGTGTTCTCCCCAGGCCATTTTAGCGTAGCGGTCCCGCTACGCTTTCGCCTCTCCCCGCTACGCTTTGATTCTCCCCGCTACGCTTTAACATATTCCCGCCATCCTTTAGTTCACACGCTAGCGCTCTGCGTAGCTACCAGCTGTTGCATGCATTGTCTACACATTAGCGCTCACTGCACTTTCAACCTGGTGAAAGAGTGGAAAGTTTGAAGTATGGTATGCGTCCGATAACTTGTCCGTAAGTGTTGAGAGGAACGTTAAAAAAATAGAAGAATCGGCTGGGTTGTTCACAAGTTTTCATTCTACAACGACAATTACGACCAACAAAGACCTTTAGTCGGTATACATCGAGGACAAGTATTCACAGAGTTAGGCGGTGTAGCACTAGCGGGGCCTTTGATCACATTCCCATGCTTTGATCAACGAAATGACCACAAAAGAAACAAAAGAAGCAGTTGACTAGTGAGGTTGATTATGATTTTACAACGATGATCTTTTTTTTGTCCGAGTACGATCACGATCGCGATCGAGTTCACATTGCATAAATTCCAATATGGCGGCGGCCATGTTGGCCGACGTGTTTATAACGTGTTGACATTGATCCTGGCGTCGCGTGTGGTTCCACTCTGACACGTTCTCTGAAAGATTTTACACCTGATTTTCGAGTGATTCTAGTCGTACTTAGTTCATGTCTTGTGATCATCTTTGTGGTATTTTAAAATCAAGAATCGAACGACGATGTTCAGTGGCAGTGGTAGTTACGCGGGGGGGGGCTGGTTGAAATTGATCCCCGTGATGAAACATTATTCGCGGTGTTTGTCGTTCAAAAATGATATAAAACTCAATTACCTTTGAATTGTGTAAAGCTTAAACTTATGAATTTTCCTCTTGTTGGCAATTGTTGACAATGTTATTAGCAATATATGTATTAATGAAACTCCAATCAGACAAACTATTTCTTGCTTTCAATCTGAACTTGCTGTTACTGTTTGAATCTTCTATTTTAATTGCAATTGTACTATACTGTGATGATTTATTTAAGTGTAATAAAGAGTTTCCATGATGTTCAAATTGCATACTTGTGTGTTACCATTGCATTTTGTTGTGAGCGTACATGAATGCGTGGGTGCATGTGCAAGCTTATATCCATATGCAAATATAAATTAATGATATGCAAATGATTATGCAAATTAGCCGCTACGCTTTTGCTTGATCCTGGGGAGAACACTGATGTAATATGATATATAAATAAAAGCAAAGATTAAAAATTCTAATTGACACTGAAAATGTACATAATTACATGTATCTGACCATGTGATGATGTTTCCTGCAATACCTGCAACCTTGTAGGAAACTCTAACTTTAAAACATTAAATGATTGCCATGCCATGCCGTGCCGCTTTTAGTGATATTTTATTGAGTAAATAAGTGTTATGAACAGGTTTTCTAGATGTTTCGGCACTGAACTTTAATGGCCCAAGTTGTTTCAGGCCACGTTGCTAAAGAAATATCATTATATTACCGCGGCCTATCCATCGCATTTTAATTTGTTGAGCTGAACAACGTGACTGATCACCGACCAAATTCAGACGAAAGCAATTTTTTTGAAATGACTTGAGGATTAAAAAATAGGGTCAACGACACTGTAGCTCCATCCTGGACTATTTAGTGTTTGTTCTCTGGTCAGATATTTGAACATGTGTGAAAGGGATAAAGTGCATGAAGTGAAAATACTTAAATGAAGTGTACTGGAGACAGTGAAATATGTTTAATGTAATTATCAGAATATAAAATGGAAAAAATACAGAATTAGATATATCGAATACTGAGATACAACCATTAACTCAACAAGTCATTTACAATGACATAGTCCCCACTTGTAATAGGAGTATTAGTCTTGATGGGGCAGGAAAATGTGGTCATTAAGAAGTATCACTGGAGTGTATATGTTGAGATCTATGGGCACATAGGTCTATGTCATTGTTCCCAATTTGAAACACATGAGGCATGTCTAAGTTATGGTTCTAAATCGGGAAAAAAGATCAGACCTCTAGCAGTATTGGCCAGCCAAGAAATACATATGCGCATTATAAATGAGGTACAAGATGTGACATCTTAAGGTCTAATATCCTATCAAAATTGCAGGGTATAGAACTTGTGGTTACTGAAATATGCATATATATGTATAATCAAGGTCAAAGGTCATCGAGGTCACATGACATTTTGAAAAAAAAAATTATATTGCTAATTAATCCCTATATGCCAAAAAATCAGATCTCTAGCTCTATTCGCTTGCCCAGAATTAGATGTGTACATAATTAATGAGGTAAAGCATGCGTTGTCATAAGGTCTCCCATCCTACTAAATACAAAGGACATAGCACTTGTGGTTACTTATTTATTGTTGTGGTTACTTATTATTGACATAAACATATATTTTAGGTAAAAGGTCATCGAGATCACATGACATTTGGTCAAAAAATTTCTCTCCTATAGTTATCCCTATATACCAAAAATCAGACATCCAGCTCTATTGGCTCGCTCAGAATGAGATATGCACATAATTATTGAGGTACAGTATGTGGCGTCATAAGGTGTCCAATCATACCAAACATGAAGGGTGTAGCACTTGTGGTTACCGAGTTATGGAAAAATATGTATATTTGAGGTCAAAGGTCACCGAGGTCAAGTGACATTTTGTCAAAAAAATTGTTTTGCTAAGTTATCCCTATATACCAAAAATTAGACCTCTAGCTCTATTGGCTCGCTAAAAATTAGATATGTGCATAATTAATGAGGTACAATATGTGGCGTCATAAGCTGTCCCATCATACCATACATGAAGGGTGTAGCACTTGTGGTTACTGAGTTATGGACAAATATGTATATTTGAGGTCAAAGGTCACCGAGGTCACGTGACATTTTGTCAAAAAAATTGTATTGCTAAGTTATCCCTATATACCAAAAATCAGACCTCTAGCTCTCTTGGCTCGCTCAAAATTAGATATGCGCATAATAAATGAAGTACAATATGTGGCGTCATAAGGTGTCCCATCATACCATACATGAAGGCTGTAGCACTTGTGGTTACTGAGTTATGGACAAATATGTATATTTGAGGTCAAAGGTCACCAAGGTCACGTGACATTTTGTCAAAAAATTGTATTGCTAAGTTATCCCTATATACCAAAAATCAGACCTCTAGCTCTATTGCTCGCTCAAATTAGATATGCACATAATTAATGAGGTACAATATGTGGCGTCATAAGGTGTCCCATCATACCATAAATGAAGGCTGTAGCACTTGTGGTTACTGAGTTATGGACAAATATGTATATTTGAGGTCAAAGGTCACCGAGGTCACATGACATTTTGTCAAAAAAATTGTATTGCTAAGTTATCCCTATATACCAAAAATCAGACCTCTAGCTCTATTGGCTCGCTCAAAATTAGATATGCGCATAATTAATGAGGTACAATATGTGGCGTCATAAGGTGTCCCATCATACCATACATGAAGGCTGTAGCACTTGTGGTTACTGAGTTATGGACAAATATGTATATTGAGGTCAAAGGTCACCGAGGTCACATGACATTTTGTCAAAAAAATTGTTTTGCTAAGTTATCCCTATATACCAAAAATCAGACCTCTAGCTCTATTGGCTCGCTCAAAATTAGATATGTGCATAATTAATGAGGTACAATTTGTGGCGTCATAAGCTGTCCCATCATACCATATATGAAGGGTGGTAGCACTTGTGGTTACTGAGTTATGGACAAATATGTATATTTGAGATCAAAGGTCATCAAGGTCACATGACATTTTGTCAAAATATCTGAGATATCTGCGTGAACGGATGGACTCACGGATGGACGAACAGACGGACATGACCCAATCTATAAGCTCACTGGACTTCATCCGTGGGGACTAAAAATTGTGTCACTGCATCCTTTTTGCAATATGAATACGATGAGAAACTAAATTTTTATTTTTTGTGGCCTTATACATGGGAGTCTATGGAGATCTGCCTTATACATGGGAGTCTATGGACGTGTAAACTAAAAATATGCAAATTTCACCACGATTTGCCCAAATTTGGGAAAGGTCACTCCTATGCACTTCCATACCAAGTTTCAAATCAATCGGACTTGTGGTTTCAGAGCAGGAGATTTTTTGACCAAAAATGGGAGAAAATTACAAAAAAAATCATGAAAAATAGCAAGTCCAAGATACTGACCCAAGATGTGCACAATCATTTCATGTCAGCCCAAAGTACTTACATGCTAATTTTTCATGTAATCTGCTAAGTGGTTATTGAGTTTTTTCAATTTTGACTGTTTTTTACATTTTTTCACTTAATTTGCATATTTTTGGCAATGACAACTTCATTTGAACAAAATCTCATCTACAGCCCATCATCCATGTACACACCAAATATCAAGATGAAATGTACAGCAGTTTTGGAGTTTTTGATGTTGACGGACAGACATACAGACATACAGACATACAGACATACAGACATACAGACATACATACATACAGACATTTTCCTAGCCTATAAGAATAGCTTCCATTGCCATATATACATATGGCTATAGGAGCTAAAAAATGGGTCCAAAACGACCTGGACTGTGAAAGTTCTTTAGATATTTGATAGGCTGAGTACTGGAAATCTTAGAATAAAAGAGTCTAAGCAAATGGTAGATGTAGTGCTCTGCAGTGCAAATATCAATGTTCTGAAAGGTTAGGCATTGAAGCCAATGGCATTTGCTTGAGTTTGACTCTGCTACTTCAAGTGTACTTTGTGCGATGCAGTGTGTTCTGATCTGTGTGTTACCTTCTATCGCAAGGCCTGGCTACGTAGAGCATTGCTGCACTTTCATAGCCCACAATTTTATCCCAAATGTTTTGTGATGTGTGAAAGGCCACATTTCCCCCATCAGAAACAATATTAACATCGTCGGGGAAAGTTGTGGGCTACAGAACTGCAGAAACAAAAAAGGAATGACAGACAATTCTCGTCAGGGTGTATGTCCATGCATAGAAGCATGCTGGGATGTTCCCATAATGTACAGTATTGTCTGATTCAAGCTAGACGAAAAGCTCTTGAGTCTTGGTCACAACACAGATCTTATGGTCACACCTACTACAGCAGCGAAGCAGCGTGCGCATGCAATACCAATGATAGCTGCAGTGTACAGTTATGAGTTCAATCTGGTTTTGCCGTCTGACCCACATACCTAGGCAAAACCTCGAGCCACGGCATTGCAGCTTTGCCTTTGCCAAAAACACGATTGACATGTGTAAGTTTAGCCCTGCGTACAGGTCTGTGTGTTCCCAGCGTTATACGGCTGATGTGGAGGCAGTATAACGCCGGGAACACACAGACCTGTACGCAGGGCTAGTGTAAGTTGTAACTCGATTAGCTCTGCATGGCAGGGCTGTGTGTTCCCGGCGTTATGGCCTCCCACCACAGATGCATCCATGTGGTGAGAGCCATAACGCCAGGAACACACAGCCCTGCCATGCAGAGCTACACTCCCCGGCCCAATATCAGAACAGCCCAGAATATGAACACAAGCTGACTTTTATGCGCTTTTCCTGTAATTAGTGAGATATCCATTGTATTTTGCACAGCAAAATCTGCCTATGTGATCAACTGACAGACTGGTGGGAGTTGAAAGTTGTCTGCTGGTGTCAAATCCGTTTTTTGGCAAGTTTTTTAATGATTTGATATCATAAACTCGCACATTTTATGCAAATATTTGTCTTAAACTTTTTACATATAGTCATAATATTTACAGGAAAGAAAGGTTATTCTATTTTGACTTTGTAATTGCCTTGAAATTAAATGTATTTGGCATTGTTGTTTTTCTGCATGCATTGGGCATTTAAAAAAACATTTTTTTTGCAAAAATACAAGTATTTTTGTCCAAAAGTGTACATGCCCAATTTCAGAACAAAATTAGTGACGTAAATCTTAGAATGCAGGTAAGATTCAAATTTTCTAATAAAACATTTGTACACAACAAGAAGTGGTGATAAATTAACATTTTGAAGTAAAATGCAACACCCAATGTGACTCAGTAACTTACTGTATGTCGTGCATTCATGTTTCAAGAAAATTAAAATGCGTAAGAGAGGAAGGGTCAATTGACATGAAATTCATGAATATAACTAACAGCTATAATGGAGCTTTACCAATTGTCAAACATTGCCTGTCTCTTTTGTTAAATTAATATCAAATCTAGGGGGTTCGTTCCATGCTCATATTAGAATTTTATAATGAAATGTCTATCAGCGAGAAAGCAGATTGGAAATGGTGCAATTTGATGTCAACTTTGGTTGCAATAAATTACAAAAATTCTCTAGTTTTTGGTGTTCCTTTATTAGGCATCTTGTTCCATTACTGGGCAACTGTAGATGTCAGAATGATTAGGGCCCTCACTTTAACAACCTGTGAAGAAGGGTTCATACCCTACCCTCTTGACAGTACATAACTCGGCTGAAGCTAGCAGCCAAAACCTAGCAGCCAAAACTATGGTGTGGAAGCTAGCAGCCAAAACTTGCAAGTCACTTTCCTCCTATATTTTGAAGTCAAGTGGACATCAATCTATTATACAAGGCTCTTTATACATGTATCAACACAAACACATCATTTAATAATTAATTTCTTTGCATAAATTATCTCCATTCTAATTAGCACCTGGTATCCCAGCTAGCCTATGGCTATAAAGCACAATGCATTATCTACTGGAATGAAAGAAAGAGTGTGCACCCATTACACCGAGCATGTCTTACACATATACATCCATACTAACAAACGACACTTGTCTCATTTCTTAATTAATTTCTTTGCATAAATTATCTCCATTCTAATTAGCATCTATATGCTAGCCTATGGCTATAAAGCACAATGCATTGTCTGCTGGAATGAAAGAAAGAGTGTGCACCCATTACACCTAGCATGTCTTACACATATACATCCATACTAACAAACTACACTTGTCTCATTTCTTAATTAATTTCTTTGCATAAATTATCTCCATTCTAATTAGCATCTATATGCTAGCCCTATGGCTATAAGCACAATGCATTGTCTGCTGGAATGAAAGGAGTGTTCAACCATTACACCTAGCATGTCTTACACATATACATCCATACTAACAAACTACATTTGTCTCATTTCTTAATTAATTCTTTGCATAAATTATCTCTGTTTTAATTATCACCTATAGCCAATGGCCACAAGAATATAGTGTCTGCTGGAATGAAAGAAAGAGTGTGCACCCATTACACCTAGCATGTCTTACACATATACATCCATACTAACAAACCACACTTGTCTCATTTCTTAATTAATTTCTTTGCATAAATTATCTCTCCTTTAATTATCACCTATATGCTAGCCTATGGCCATACAGCAGAATATAGTGTCTGCCTGAATGAAAGAAAGAGTGTGCATCCATTTAACCTAGCATGTCTTACACATATACATCCATACTAAAAAATTTCACTTGTCTCATTTCTAATTAATTTCTTTGCATAAATTATCTCAGCTTTAATTATCACCTATATGCTAGCCTATGGCCATAGACCAGAATGCATTGTCTCCTGGAGTCAAAGAAAGAGTGTGCATCCATTTCACCTAGCATGTCTTACTCATATACATCCATACTAACAAACTACACTTGTCTCATTTCTTAATTAATTTCTTTGCATAAATTATCTCTAATTAATTAATATATATATGCCAACCTATGGCTATGCAGCACAATGCATTGCCTACTGGAATGAAAGAAAGAGTGTGCATCCATTACACCTAGCATGTCTTACTCATATACATCCATACTAACAAACTTTACTGCTCTCATTTCTTAATTAATTTCTTTGCATAAATTATCTCCAATTAATTAACATATATATGCTAACCTATGGCCATACAGCAGAATATAGTGTCTGCCTGAATAAAAGAAAGAGTGTGCATCCATTACACCTAGCATGTCTTACTCATATACATCCATACTAACAAACTACACTTGTCTCATTTCTTAATTAATTTCTTTGCATAAATTATCTCTAATTAATTAATATATATATGCCAACCTATGGCGATGCAGCACAATGCATTGCCTACTGGAATGAAAGAAAGAGTGTGCATCCATTACACCTAGCATGTCTTACTCATATACATCCATACTAACAAACTTTACTGCTCTCATTTCTTAATTAATTTCTTTGCATAAATTATCTCCAATTAATTAACATATATATGCTAACCTATAGCCATACAGCAGAATATAGTGTCTGCCTGAATAAAAGAAAGAGTGTGCATCCATTACACCTAGCATGTCTTAGTCATATACATCCATACTCCAGGAGACAATGCATTCTGGTCTATGGCCATAGGCTAGCATATAGGTGATAATGAAAACAGAGATAATTTATGCAAAGAAATTAATTAAGAAATGGGACAAGTGTAGTTTGTTAGTATGGATGTATATGTGTAAGACGTGCTAGGTGTAATGGATGCACACTCTTTCTTTCATTCAAACAGACAATGCACTCTGCTGTATAGCCATAGGTTAGCATATATATGTTAATTAATTGGAGATAATTTATGCAAAGAAATTTATTAAGAAATGAGACAAGTGTAGTTTGTTAGTATGGATGTATATGTGAAAGACGTGCTAGGTGAAATGGGTGCACACTCTTTCTTTCATTCATGCAGACACTATATTCTTGTGGCCACAATGGCTATAGGTGATAATTAAAACAGAGATAATTTATGCAAAGAAATTAATTAAGAAATGAGACAAGTGTAGTTTGTTAGTATGGATGTATATGAGTAAGACATGCTAGGTGTAATGGATGCACACTCTTTCTCTGACTCAAGGAGACAATGCATTCTGCTGTATGGCCATAGGTTAGCATATAGGTGATAATGAAAACAGAGATAATTTATGCAAAGAAATTAATTAAGAAATGGGACAAGTGTAGTTTGTTAGTATGGATGTATATGTGTAAGACGTGCTAGGTGTAATGGATGCACACTCTTTCTTTCATTCAAACAGACAATGCACTCTGCTGTATAGCCATAGGTTAGCATATATATGTTAATTAATTGGAGATAATTTATGCAAAGAAATTAATTAAGAAATGAGACAAGTGTAGTTTGTTAGTATGGATGTATATGTGTAAGACATGCTAGGTGAAATGGATGCACACTCTTTCTTTCATTCAAACAGACAATTAATTCTGCTGCATAGCCATTGGTTAGCATATGTTAATTGAAATGGAGATAATTTATACGAATAAATTAATTAAGATATGAGATAAGTGTAGTTTGTTAGTATGGATGTATATGAGTAAGACATGCTAGGTGAAATGGATGCACACTCTTTCCTTTATTCAAGCAGACACTATATTCTGCTGTATGGCCATAGGTTAGCATATGGGTGATAATTAAAGCTGAGATAATTTATGCAAAGAAATTAATTAAGAAATGAGACAAGTGTAGTTTGTTAGTATGGATGTATATGAGTAAGACATGCTAGGTGTAATGGGTGCACACTCTTTCTTTCATTCCAGCAGACAATGGATTGTGCTTTATAGCCATAGGCTAGCATATAGATGCTAATTAGAATGGAGATAATTTATGCAAAGAAATTAATTAAGAAATGAGATAAGTGTAGTTTGTTAGTATGGATGTATATGAGTAAGACATGGTAGGTGTAATAGGTGCACACTCTTTCTTTCATTCATGCAGACACTATATTCTTGTGGCCATTGGCTATAGGTGATAATTAAAACAGAGATAATTTATGCAAGAAATTAGAAAGAAATTAATTAAGAAATGAGACAAGTGTAGTTTGTTAGTATGGATGTATATGAGTAAGACATGCTAGGTGAAATGGATGCACACTCTTTCCTTTATTCAAGCAGACACTATATTCTGCTGTATGGCCATAGGTTAGCATATGGGTTATAATTAAAGCTGAGATAATTTATGCAAAGAAATTAATTAAGAAATGAGACAAGTGTAGTTTGTTAGTATGGATGTATATGAGTAAGACATGCTAGCTGTAATGGGTGCACACTCTTTCTTTCATTCCAGCAGACAATGGATTGTGCTTTATAGCCATAGGCTAGCTGGGATACCAGGTGCTAATTAGAATGGAGATAATGTATGCAAAGAAATTAATTAGTAAATGATGTGTTTGTGTTGATACATGTATAAAGAACCTTGTATGTTAGATTGATGTCCACTTGACTTCAAAACATAGGAGGAAAGTGGTTGCAAGTTTTGGCTGCTAGCTTCCACACCATAGTTTTGGCTGGTAGGTTTTGGCTGCTAGCTTCAGCCGAGTCAGTACATACCCTGAGTAACATTCCCAGTATGGAAAACATGTGGTTGATTGCCACAGGTAAATGATACTAGAAGGAGCATCAGAGTGTTCTGATATTGGGCAGGGGAGTGTATAACTCGATCAACATGGACTTCCGTGTTGTGCACGGTCACTGACTACAAAAGGTACAAAGAACGCGAACGATCCACAGCAAACTTACCGGATAGGGCAAAGCATTCTTCTTTCCAATATCGACACTCATATATACGTGATCTCGTTATCTTTTCAATTAAATATTGTGGATTCGTACCCTTGACGCTATGAGCGTCTTTCACCGTGCGATTCGCCATTTTTGAATTTCCCGGATGTGCTAACTTTGACCTCAACTACGGTGGGCTGTGTACATGTAAATACAAAATACACGGTATGCGGTACAGGCACGATGATATGACATATGTATGGATATGTGAGCTCGCGTATAACAAAATTATTTCACTGTTCACGGAAAATTCAATCACCACACAACTTACTTTTATTTCAAAATTAGCATTATTGAACTGGAACGAATTTTTTATTCGCCTCTCTATCATTTCCTGGGAATCCCTGTGTTGGCATATGAAAATTTCGCGGGGTTGTATCACGTGGGAGGGAATCCCCGTCCCACAATGCACTTGTACAGAAACGACTTGTTAAAAGTTCATTCAGTTCAGTCATTCATTCCGATCTGCATACACGCTATGCTCCTTGTTACTTTCGTTTAAAGTCACCAAGTTAACAGTAAGCAAGAAAGGCCAGACAAAACTGCATGCATCTCAAAATGACTAAAAAACCTGTTTATTTCCTCAGCGAAGACACGTTCACCGCTGAATGGGTTGGAGAAGGAAAGCGTGACAAAGATCGAAGGAAGGCTGATGTCCGGCATTATGAGTAGGTGAAAGTTTTACTCCCCTTAGCGTCGTTTGACATCGTTCACACTGTTGCTGCCAACATCACCACAGCGTTTCAACCACACAGGCTTTCTGTTATGGGACCTGTGTTAACTGATTTTGTAGTTTGCTCACCATTCGAAATGAATGCAATCATCTGGTCGAACACTCGGAACAGATCAATTATCATATAGGGGACAACCATGTGTTTTCTGGAGGGGGTGAGGTTGGAGGATTTTTCGAATAAAGTTTCGGCAGCAGGTGATTCTGAAGGAGGGGAAAATTGACCCTGTAACAGTGTAATGGCTTGAGGAATAAAACAATCGTTCCATCAGATTTGATACATTGCTTCTGCATACAGAATAAGTCTACTGGTATTTACTGGATATATTTTCTTATTTTACCAATTTGATGTAGGACTGACAAAAGAAAAAAATGCTGTCACAGTGACGGAAAAACATTACTGCCATAGTAACAATTTCCTCACCCCCAGAAATCAAATGGTTCTCCTCAAAGGGCACACAAACATGGGGATTTGATCATGTCATCGTGACTTGGAGAGTTTGAAACTTTCTAAATTAGTTGCTAGTCCACTACCTTCAAACTTATCAGAGTCAGTACATTAATGTGGTATTTAAACACCAGTAGTTGAACTACTTAAACTTGTGTAAGTTGTACATCAATTTTCATCTGTCACTTATTATACTAACCATGTAAATGATGATTTTCAGGTCTTTCTGTCTGAAGGCAAGTAGCGGAAGTGAAGTTCTCATCCACAGAAATGATTACGTTTGCATAGATAATTCAAATGGTGTTGATTCATGCTGGCAGGATTGTGCTTTCATTGCAAGAATTGACGATCTCTATGATACAGGTATTTACTAAATATTTATATTTTACTGAGATATGATACAGAGAGAAAAAATGTGGCATGATTTGTGAAAATTTTTGGTTCTTTTATTATTTGGTTTAATTTGCTTTAATAGTGTACAAGTCTTGTATGTTGCATAATTACACCATACTTCCAAATGTATTATTCATTCGTATAACATCTAGCCAAAATATGATAATCCAATACTGAACAACATACTGCTACACAGATTCAGTAGTGTCACAGTGGAGAAACAACTGCTTGCAATTCTTTCTATTGAATGTTCAGATTTGATTGAGAGAGAGAGAGAGAGAGAGAGAGGAGAGAGAGAGAGAGAGAGAGAGAGAGAGAGAGAGAGTGAGAGAGAGAGAGAGAGAGAGAGTGAGTGAGAGAGAGAGAGAGAGAGAGAGAGAGAGAGAGAGAGAGAGAGAGAGAGAGTGTGTGTGTGTGGGTGAGTGAGTGAGTGAGTGAGTTGTGTTCTAGTGTGAGTGAGTGAGTTCCTGTAGACCCACTTTTGCAATCTTATGTGAAAACCCATCCCTGTAAAGGAGCAAGTCATCCTCAGGGAACATCTATTGAAGCGAGACCTGAGAGGATCTATGCTACAACGATGAGGTATATGGTTAAAGGCCCTACGGACAACTTCCTGGATGTGGTACAGCTCTTGTTCTACATCGGTACACATCTAATTCACAACTGACATTCTCTGTTTTCTTGTGAATTTTTCATCTGTTGAAACAATTTGAAAGATGCCAATGCTGGTTGTCCATAAATGCAAGTTTTAGATTGAGAATGGTCCACCCTACAAGCAGATCAATGTGATATTTGCTCCAAAACAAATTATGCAAACAATTATTTCCTTCCACACAGGAGGAGGGGATGTTGACAGTAAGAGAGCTACGTTACAGTGGTACATAAGAAATGATGAACTGCCCAAATACAAGAAGATAAAGCAACATGATCAAAGAGAGATTTTCTTGTACACAAAGAGACTTCGACTTGAGGATAGGGAAATTGACATTGAAACCATCAGAGGAAAATGTAAGGTAAGTGTGCTTGTGAATGTTTTCAAGGCTTCTGTCATATCTCCACTACATAGAATCATCAGTGATAAAGCAGGCATATGTTCAATGATTCAAAGATTAACATATTTCATTATTATGCCAGCTAAATCAGTGACACCGATCGGTGTTGGAATAAACTACAGAGAAAGCCTATGGGTGGGCTTGAAGTGGTTCTGTGGGGATGACCCATGACCGGAACAAGATTGATAGCCACAACACTGCTTGCGTATTCACAACCACATCGAAGCATGTGTTTAGCATTGGTACGTACATTATTATATGCCAATGTCAGACTTTCCTGACATGAAAAAATACTCTGTCATTTTGTTCCAGGTTGTACATATGCCAGAAGAGAATCACCTGCCGGATATCATCGCAGATAATGAAGTTGGTACCTACTATGTCAGGAAGGCCTTCAACGGAGAGAAATTCCAACCTCTGGATGATGAGCTGATTGACAAACGGTTTGCCAGGATATTTGTCAAACAAAAAAGGAAAAGTGTGGCAGCCGAAAAAATAACAAAAATTAATGGAAATGATTCTTGTGATGTTAAAACACCAAAATTTAAACTGGACAAGAAAGTTGAGAATTTATTGAGGAAAAGTAGTGAAGTAAAGAGGACAACCAAAGAACTGTTGAAGAGTAAAACTGTAAAGATGGAAGTGAAAACACCAAAGTCTCCAGGTCAGTGATTTTGGAACTTACTCAGACCATTAGATTAGGGAGAGATTAGAAATGTGTGTGTCCTCTATCTGAATTTGAAAAGAGAATGCTGGCTCCAAATGCTGAGCAACACTGAGTACCGCATTTTGCATATTCGTATATAGAAGAAGAGCAATGGGTTTCATGTCACCATTACCAGACTGCATGTAGTTGAAAGTACAGTCACTTTTTCCTATGGCCTTGCAAGTCAAACTATCTTCCACAAAATCTATTGTTTAAAGTATGCTCAGTAGCTCACTATTTTTTTAAACTTCCTGGACAAAATATCTTCCACAAATTCAATTTGATGTTAGATTTGATTCAATATCTTATCATCACATGCTCAATATCGATATTGAATATTGGCAGTTTTTAAAATTATCAAAATTAGACATTACAGGCAGTTTTGTTTTGAACTTGGTATTTTTCATGCTTTTGAGATGTCATGTGGCTCAAATGAGATTTTCCACAGAATTCAATCTTACAAACAAATGAATTCAAACGATCAGCACCCATGATCAACTCAAAGGAAACATATTTCTATCACTAAATAATGCTAGAAAATGCCCAGAATCATTCACTTTGGTGAAATGTTCATCGACACATTCAGCAAGGGAGCAGAATGATATCTACCATTCAATGTTGGTTTCGCTTTGTCAGGCAACTTCACATCACCAAATCGACGAGGACACATAAAAGATAAAGATGTCATCAATTTCCTGCAGAGTGATGGTAGTGATGAGGATTCAGGCGATGACGATGACAGCGTGTCAGATAAGACATCCATTCACAGCGGTGAATCTTTGGACTCAACCAACAGGAAGAGGCCCAGGGGGAGGCCCAAACTTGGCACCAAGCGAAAAGCTAGTAAAAGTGAGGTTGAAGATGTTAATGTGAAACCAAAGAAGACGTGTCATGGAATTGGGAAACAAATCACACCGTCTGTCAAACCAAGGAGAAAGAAACTAGAACATCCGGCAACTGCACCGGCCAAGAAATCGATGGTGACCTCTCAGAGAGGGTCAAGATCTGAACAAAAGCTGGATTGCAAGAAGAAATCAGAAACAAGGCTGCCAAGAAAATCGCTTAATTTTGGCAGCAGGTCAAATGGAGTTGTAAAGAACGTGGATTTTTCAGTAAAAATTGTAAAGTGTGATCAACCTGAAAGTCAAAAGTCTGCTAGAAAGACAAACAGACATGATTTGGTTGCGGTGAAACCTTCCCCCAGTAAACACAGCAATGCAAATGAAGTAAGAAAGCCTAGACAGACTCCATCAAGGACTGCAAAGACGAAGAGGAGGATAGCAGTAGATGACGACAATTGTGATGACAGTGAAGAAGATGAAGATTACAAGCCAAATAAGGAAGAAGATAGTGATGATGATGATGATAGCAGTGATGATTTTACAAGAAGCAAGACCCCAGCATCAAAGTCAAGGAAAAGTGTTTCACTGACGACTCCAAGGAGAAGAGGAAGACCAAGAAAGAATGTAAGTATTCAAAGCAGTCTGCTGTTTTGCTGAAAGAGAAGATTTTAAAGTACTGTGAGTAATGACTTCCCTTCATACTGCTCCAGAAAAAAAGAATACACATCTGCTCTATGTTGGCAAGAAACTATGTACAGGCAGACCAATCAATATGCCCCGTAATGCAGATGTGAGGTGCTTTGCAAGATCTAACAAGTGGTCAATGATGTGACTCTCTCAGCAAGCAAACAAGGAGTTAGTTTATGCCGTCATCTTTATTATAATTATAAATGGTCTAAGGGTGTTTGCTGTTATTTGTCGTGACTTACTCATCTTTGCATGGGAGATTGTCAGTAAAGATTACAAGATATGTAAGACTCCACTTCTGAATTTATTTACCCGAAAGGGAAGGCAGTTAGTTCAATATATATTCACACAAATACAAAGTCATTACTTTTATATCGCATATGTGTGCATTCTGTGTTTGATAAGACAAAGAATGAAATCATATATTACCCAGGAATTTGTCAAACTATTAAAAACTGTATCTTTTTGTCTTTGAAACAAATGATATATCAGAGCACATTAGAAACTCCTAGAAGTCAAGCAAAGAAGACACCAAGAAGAGCAACAATGACTCCAAGTATACCACAGAGACGCAAGCCATGCCTGCCTCCCAAGAGTCCATTAGAAGCTGCCAGAGCCAAACTCCATGTATCTGCAGTACCGGAAACCCTACCCTGCCGGGAAGAGGAATTCGCTGACATCTATGGATTTGTGGAGAGCAAAGTTTTGGATGGTACTGGAGGGTAGGTTTTCTATGAAAATTTCATCCTATATTTAGGTAATTATTGTAGTGTTGTGTTAGCAAGATTGATAGTTCCCACCAAAGGTAATGTTTACTGTCATATTTAGTTGACGGCTGTTAGGAGTATTTTGATAGACAACCTTCCAGCTGCTTATTCAGGGCATTCAGTGGGTTTTCAAATAGGCAAGATATAATTATTGATAAACATCTTGCAACAAAGAGAGGGGTAGGGGAGGGTCGCAGAAGAATGTCCCTGTTAATGGATGAGAAAAATTTTATGGTAAAAAAAGGTGAACAAATTGGAGAATAACCTGATGCCTGGCTCAAATGAAGATGTTACCTTATAGTATTGTGGTGTACAGAAACACTACACAAAAATTTACTATCGTACAGTTTTGTTGGTTTTTGTCTAACATTCTTTAATTTTTCATACAATTAGACAATGACCGTATTTTAGAGTCTGCAAAACGTTCAGTCACTGTAGCAGTAAGATGTAGAACTACAGTAGATTTTGTCTAACTTTCGTCCATTGTCATACTTCAATACATGTAGGTGTATGTACATATCTGGTGTGCCAGGCACTGGGAAAACAGCCACAGTTCATGAAGTGATGAGATCTCTGATCAAGGAAAGGGACTGTGGAGAGATACCCAACTTCAATTTCATCGAAATCAACGGCATGAAACTGACAGATGCACATCAAGCGTTCGTGCAGATACACAAGGTATGTGTTGTTAGATCAACAGGCACTCTCATGATGTCAGTATCAAATACTGTGAAATAAATGCAAGATTTAGCAACACTGAGTCCCAGTCCAGCCGTAGTTTATTTTAACATCATCTTAGGGTGTAACTGTACTGTGTTATGTTTCTACTTATTCACAGTGAAATTTGCATGATGACCTCCTTGCTTTGACAAAAGATTAACCTCAAAGACATGTCAACATTTTCTGTAAAATTGGATTCAGTATTGTACAAGATCGGGTTCACTAGTGTTGACATCCACCTCAGTAGGTAATAGTTGATGCTGTCACAGATATGCTCAAGGGGAAAGTCAAATGACTTTAAATTTATTTCATTTAAAAGTATTAAAGGAGCCACAAGTTTGTAAATATGCAAAAAAAGAAAAAACTTATCTACCCGTGGAATGTATATTGACTGAAACAAGATATTGTCACAGCCAAGGATATGGATGTCATTAATGATGGACACTGAAAAACTTCAAAAGTAATGATAATATGTGCCTCTTTGCCGCAGCAATTGACAGGTCAGAAAGCAACTCCAGAACATGCCAGCAACTTACTGGAGAAGAGATTCAACACACCAGCACCTCGGCGGGAGACAGTGGTGTTACTAGTTGATGAGGTGAGACAAAGTCAAACCTCAAAGAGGTATCAGACAGTCCACAGGGAGAAAGTTTCTTTCCATCAAAGTTGTTGTTTAATGCATTATAACCAGATCCAGTTTGGAATATTTGCATCTGGTATAAGGAGCTAATGGATTTTGAAATATGTTAATGCTGAAATATTATTTATGTACATTTATGTGTATTTATGTATTTATGTGTATTTATGTATGGATGTATTTTGTAGAGTAAAACCAGCCAAAGACTATGAAACTTTATGATTCAGAGTATCACTGATAACTGAAGTGTAGAGCTATGGCATCTGGTTGCCAATGGTGATAAAACGAAATGATATTTTGGGGCTTCATCTGATGGTCGGTACTTTGTGTGTGATTTTTTCAGTTGGATCTGCTGTGGACAAGGAAACAGGATGTAATGTACAATATATTTGATTGGCCAACCAGACCACACGCCAAGCTGATAGTACTGGCCATTGCCAACACAATGGACTTGCCTGAAAGAATTATGATGAACAGGGTCTCAAGTCGGCTGGTAAGCTACGTCAGAATTGTGTAATGCTTTATGGAGAGTAGTCTAACAAGGCAGTTCAGTGCACTTTATTGGTGCAGTTCAGTAGGTAGATGGGTTGTGTTAGAGGTCAGCAAGAAATAATCTGCAGAAATTTATGAAAGTACAGATGATAATAGACACAATTAAGACTTAGTTCTGAGTTCTGAGTTTTCCATTTCACAATTGATTTACTTTAGTATGTTGTTATGTCTTGGAATCAAAAAAGCAAGAGTGAAAAGTCAGAAAGAAAAACTAAAAAGTGTTTGAATACATATTTGTGGATGTTTTTTTCAAAATGTACAGGGTCGCACATGTTGCAGAACCTTGCAGCCATCATGTGTCACTTCCAGCTTGCAATAAAAAATATAAACATGCTTCTGAACAAATCACAGCAAAACTCAAAAAAATGTGAAGGACGAAATCTGAGCATGTGTGCTTGCTTTTATTGCCAGGGGTTAACCCGTATGACATTCCAACCTTACACTTATAATCAACTTCAAGCTATAGTACTATCGCGACTTCAAGACGTTGATGCATTTGATGATGATGCTGTACTGTTTGCTGCAAGAAAGGTACGTAATACCTTTCTCATTCAAGTATTTTGATGATTGTATGGTATAATGTACCTGTATTATTTTCATCCACTGTTATCTTTTGACTGCATCACAAATAAATGTAGATGCACCCACAGTCCCTCCATCATGTGGGGACTGTGATGCACCTAAGGGGCATATTTTCTGAAGTTTCTGAAAATCTTATAATTCTTCACTACAACATGTGACAACATGACATATGATTTTTATAAACCGGTAGAATAATAATTTGGTTTTTACCATTTCCATTTTGTGGAAATCAACGATGTTTCTCAAGGTTCTGACATTAGACGCAAAAGATAATTTCATACTTGTACAATGTTAGGCTTTGGTATTTCCAAATAAAAACACAAATGGAGGGGGGGGGGGGGTGGTACTACTTTCTCTAAAAGAAAGGGGATGAAAGACCCCTTGTACAAATTTGTTGGCAAAGAGTCAACCAACTTAATTGTGAAGGGAAGGGATCATTGGAACTGCACTCAAAGGTCGTATGGGACCATACAACCAATGTAAACACTGTACCCAAAATACATTTGTGATTTATTTTTGTTATAATGTACGTCACAAAATTTAAATGTTGCAGCAATGTTGACGTGCTTCTGTAGATATCATGCATGAAATGCATTGTTTGTAAACAAGAAAGTCACACATACAGTTACAACCACTCCTCTCTTTGAGATGCAACATTACAGCAAACGTCTAATCGTCATTAGTGTGACCTTGGCAATGCCAAGTCCAATATATTTGACAGGATCATGTTCCAGTTAGAACACTTCACAACTTGCTTGTCATTCCATGTTGCAGAAGTTTGTCTGTGAAGTGGAGTAATAGTAATAATTACATCAACTATCCAGAACGTTATTCTGTGTATGCTAAAATGTTTTGTTTAGCGCACGTTTCGTTAACTGTTTCCTGATGCCCCAACTCAGTGCATTCTGGGAGTGCCCCTGCACGTTCACTTTTGGATGGTTTCAAGGGACCTATTGGACGATTACTAGCACATGTCTCATGCTCTCTATGTGTAGTTGCACTGGTACTGGCTATCAAAAGAACGTTCAAAGACAGCATTCCATACTTGTCCTGTAAATCAGATGAAAATTTTTGCACAAAAACAATCACTACTCAGCCCATTTGATGCCTCAGTCATGATGGAAGATGTATAGCAATGTGGTTATTACGAAAATACCACGAAGTATGCACTTGGACATTGACTCCAAGCATCAGCCTCCGCTCCCTTCTGGCGATACACTGCCCAAAATGTCCTTGTCCATCCTTTGTGGTATTTTTGCAATAACGACAAATTCATTGATATCACAACATCTTTGTAGCAATGACAGTTTTAAACATGAAAATACACTTTGTCATTCTGTCCAGGTGGCTGCTGTCTCTGGGGACGCAAGGCGAGCACTGGACATCTGTAGACGAGCAACAGAGATAGCTGAACATTCACAAAGGAACTCCAAAGTAGCAGGGCTTGTAGACATAATCCACGTGGAAACTGCCATCCAGGAAATGTTCTCATCTCCCAAAATTGTTGCCATGAGGTAAAAGTAATCTGTCTTGATGTGTGAAATTTTATCACATAAAGAGAAAATGGTGTTGGTTATTACAGTTGTCAGAGATACGGAAATAAAAATTGTTTGGATGTATCAGGACTGAATGCCGGAAACATGACATTCATTATAAATGTAATTTGATATTGCCAGCTACATTGCTCAGAACAGAGACTGCTAAGAAAAATGTATCATGAAATTACCGTGTATCGAATACATCAAACTTATCGAATACGTGATATTTTATTTCAACAGGGAATCATCTTTACAAGAACAGTTATTCCTTAGAGCCATTGTGTCAGAATTCAGGCAGTCAGGGTTGGAGGAGGCCCCATTTTCAAAGGTAGGATAAACTGTGACAGTTGGACAGCATGCAAATTGTCGGGCACATTGCTACTGCTTTGCTGTGTTGTATGGGTAGAATTTTACCCCGGCAGTTGGCAGAATTGCAACTTCATGTATTACAAAGCATGACTTTTTTCCTTGAACCTCGAATCAACATTATTATATGTGGTTTGGATAATGATAATTATATTGGTTTGCTTTGGGAAGTCAACCCACCGAGGCTTACAGAAGAAAACAATTATATTGCTATTCAAAAAATTAGAAAACAAATCAACAAACAAACAAACACCACAAGTTGCAATAGCAGCATAGAGTTCTGAATGTTTCAACAGTGTATTATGGGTACTCATCCTCTGGCATCAGGACTAATGTGTATTTCTTTTTCTTTTTTTTATAAGGTTTTGAAGCAACATGTCACTCTTTGCAGACTGGAAGGTGAGTAACATGAAATTGTTATGTCTAAGTTTGCCATCCAGAGACTGGTACAAATTGTTTAAGAAATGGATACCAGCTAACTTCTGCGTCTGTTCACAATGTTAGATATTGAAAGGATTCATAGCCTTTCTCCAAAGAATTTGATCGACAAAAAGTAGACCCCTAAGACATCGATCTGGTCATCTTGTACTTACCCTGTGTACAATATAACAAATATGGTAGTGGTAATTTTGTCTGCTAACATGTGATCTTTGTAGTTGCTGAATTTTAGATAAGTCTGATCTTGTTCTAATATTTGTTTTTTGCCCTCTTTACAGCGGTCAGACCCCCAACTACAACAGAAGTGGCCTCTGTATGTGCCAGGCTAGGAAGTAGCAAGTTAATTCTTGTGGAGAGCGGACGCAATGACATGCATCAGAGAATACGTCTCAATGTCAGCCAAGATGATGTCCTTTACGCTCTTAAAACAAAGTAATGATGAAGATAGTGTTCAGATCACCATAATGATTGAATCAATAGACACATATCATGTTATAATTTGTGTGTACTTTTTTCACTGCCAGTGGAATTATTATTGCCAAGGGCAATATGTCATTTATATGACAGTGCCCTCTGGAGGTGTATTTTTAAGAGCTTTCTTTTTTACCAATTCTGCTTTTATGAAAGTGTACATTTTAGAAAATTTTCTTAACTGTATAGTGCAACATTTTGTGGCCTTTTCCCATTTTAAATGGAATTATATCATTTTTTACTTTTAGATTTTGATGTAATAAAATATTCAAACCTTAAAAGTGTGTGTGTTTGTGCTTGATCTCAGTTCAGATCAAATTTTGCAGGGCAGTGGGAGAGACCTTCAAAATAATTTCTGCAGGCTTTCAGAATTTATCTCATAGTTTAAACTCTTTTTCTTTTGTTTCTTAGTTGAAAATGCCAATATATTTGTGATTGTCAGATAAGTAACAAAAATGGCCTTCAGAATTCCATACGTAACCCACGGAACCTATTTGAAGACCCTCCTTAACAGACAGATATGCAAGCAGTAGTCAACCAGGGTAACTACACCATGGGCACACAATACACTTTGACATACGGAATCATTGGCAGGATGTATTCTTTGAATGCCACGGTAATACATGGCATGTTGTGTGTGGCTTTAGGGAGAAAGTTTCACGGTGAAAGTTGCAGAAATAATTTTTGGAACAAAGAGAACATAACCTGAATTCTGGCACTTACAGATATGCAATTTAATTTACCCAGTGTGTATCTAATTTCCACTCTGGAAACAAAGCACCACAATGGTCGTATGGCCCTTTGTTGATAGGGTGACATTAAATAAACACTTGGTACATCAAATTTTTAGGAACTGCTTATGCAGGCCTCACAAGGGAATGATGTATGGTCAAATAAAACATTCCCTATATTTCCTTCATAAAGGGCACTTTCATGTACAATAGTCATGATTTGCAATGGCACATTTCTCATAGGTGTACTATGACTTGCTCAGTTCAATCTACAGTGCCCTCTAGTGGCCAAATCTGTACGTGATCTATATCTACCAACAAAACAAAATGCAAAGCCACTGGGTGCGGGTGGGAGTAATTTTTCATTTTAATCTCTTCAAACATAAGCAAAATTTAACACAACAACAACAAACGAAAAAATATTGCATCTGAACATTTAACATGATATTGAAAAGTTTATTTTACAACAGCACAAACTGAAAGACAACACAAATTCACTTGGTATAGGAATATCACTTGTGTGCAGCAGAAAAATCTGCTACAATACCAGAACATTTTGAATGAAGCACATATTGCAACCAAGTGATGATGACACTGATAATATGATATTTTACTAGACTGACAAATCTATAGTGATCTCTTTGTACCTAATATTAATGAGTTGTACTCAACACTGTCACACACAATGTAGACAGTCTTGTGAATGTGCCGTGGAATGGATTTTATGAATGAATCCAACATGCAAAGAAATTCTCTGTGTGAAATTCTCACCCTGAAATCACGATAAGTCACATGTAAGCTGTTTTGTGTCTGTGCCAGAAGAGATTACAAGATACTAATTGTGCAAGTTACATTATACCTGGGTTGGCTCTCCGTGGTGTCAGTGCATTTTCTGCACTGTGTATCTGGACCATGTCGTAGTTCAGGGGTGGGTGGGGTGGGGTGGGTTATGGCAATGGGCAACAGCTTTCCAAGGTAATGAATTGGAAGTCATAAACATGGGATTCTATAGAGTGAGTTTAAAGATGAGAACATACTGACATTATTTACACAAATTCTCATGCATATCACGCGGAGGTTATGCAGGAGATAAATATGCATGTGATGCCCAGATTATCAGAATCAGTGATTACGCCAAAATTACAGGACAC